>NC_040045.1:29310266-29503400 GCF_003713205.1 Coffea eugenioides | reverse complement strand
TATCAACTCAGAAATGTATTTAAAGAAAGGATGGCATCAGCGCGACAACCCTTCCCATGTAAAAATAGTGAAGGTGTATTGACATCAATTGCCATTTGATTAAGTGATTTTTATTAGAAATACCACTAAAGCGGAGGTCGAGACTTTATGATTTTTATGATGGGGTCAGGTGGGGTGTGGAAGAAATGTTAAGGCTTGAAAGCAAAATCTTCAAAGAGGTTTCAAACCCCTAAGATCACGTTCTATCAATATTTGCTCCAGTATGAGGGTATTAAAACTGAAAAATTGCCCCAGTTTAGCTTTTGAATCTTTTTTTTCTTTTTCTTTTTTTTTTCTGACAAATGGGAGATAAAAATTTACCCCAGGATGGGGTTTGCAATCTTTAGGAGGGCTATCAAATGAAGGGTTAAATTATTCTAGAGGTTCAATGGGGAAAACTAGGAGTGAGATGTTCAAAGAGAAAAGAAGAAAGCTCGCCTTTGATCCGCCATAGATGGTATTTCAAAAGAAAAATCACATAATCAGATAAAGAATTTATTACACATGTCTGGATTGATTGGCAGAGGAAAGACCTGTCCATCCAGTTCTGTGAGAATGGATGTTCCTCCGGATAGCACTCTTTGAACCTCCGGATAGCACTCTTTGAACAATAAATGGCCCTTGCCAAGTTGGAGCAAATTTTTCTTTAACCTCCTCTTGAATCGGAAGAATTTACTTCAAAACCTTATCCCTCACTTCAAATAAGCGAGATTTGTCTTTCTTGTCATAACTAACGAACCATCCTTTGATGATAGCATTGTCCATGACAAACATTCAACTTCTTTTTCATCAATCAGAGACAGCAACTCATTGTGCTTCTTAATCCATTTGATTTCTTCTGCCTGAGTCTTTGTCAAAATGTGCAAGGACGGGATCTCGGTTTTGGCATGTATTACCACTTCCATTTCAGCATAAGAGGACAAGGTGTTGCCCCAACTTAGAAATGTAATCTCCAATGAAATGCTCCCAGAGTTCAATTGCAAAATTTGCAAAATCGAAGGAAAAACTCTTTTTCTTTTTTTCTTTTTCTTTTTTTTTCAATCCCTTTTTTTTTTTTATTCTCTCTTTTTTTCATTTTTCCATTTTTTTTTTCTCTTTTTTATTGATTCTCTTCTTTTTTTTTTTTTTCATCCCCCTTTCTTTCTTTTCTTTTCCTCTTTACTTTTTTTTTTTCTTATTCTTCTCTTTTTTTTTTTCAACTTTTCATCCTCTTTTCTTTTCTTTTCTCTTTTTTTTTTCAAGTTGGCTGCTAAAGTATGTACTCCTTTTGAGCAAATAGCCGATCCTCTACTTTGCAATGTAGCATTATTGCTCCATTTTTATTCGTGACTAATCTCCAAATTTGCAAGTTGAATTGCACTTTTTCCTCGATCTCAACCATAAACACCTGCATAAGGAGAATTTTTCAAAGCACTTGAATTTTTCAATTTTCAAAATTTTTTTTTTTGTTTTTTTTTGAGTAATGATATAACAATTAACATTCATGCAAAGTGTTGACTTATCAAGATTTGAGAAATATACTTGACCTTGGACATACCCTACAAATGTATTAAAAATTTTACCTCAATTTGAACCTATTTGACAAAATCTCACAGATATATTACAAAAAATTTTGCCCCAATTTGGGTCTATTCTAAAATTTTATTCGAGTGATTCTCCATTTATTCGGACAAAACAAGAAAACTGTGTCTTCCAAAATTTAAAAAACTAACATGCAATGTGAGTTGATGTATAATAGAAAAAATGCATTTTTCCACAAAAAACTTTAAATGCCATGTAGAAAGCTCCATGATAAATCTCTCAAAACAAAACCAAATTACAAAAGATCTCTTCCTCTTTTTGGGATCGATATCGAGGGAAAAGGGTCCTCTTCTCGTTGGCTCATCTTTTAGGACCAATCAAATGGGTATTACTCATGATTTTGAGGTGACTCAGGGAGATGGTATGTCAGGATCTGTCTTTTTTTTTTTTTGTGCCCAAATTGTATCCAACACATTCAGTATCACATCTTGGTGAAAGCAAATAGCTTATCACCCTTATTTCTTAAGAAAATTCAGTTAACATATAAGCTCTATGGGCTTGTAATGTATGGGTAGAAACGATAGTTAAACATATGGAAACAAGTTATGGCCTAATGATCATGAGTAATTGGTAAATTCCTTAAAGGCGAAATCTTCACTTCAAATTGTCATGAAAGATAAGTCAGCAATGGACTTTATGAGCTTGTAATGTGGCTTAACAATGATAGCTAAAAAAAATAGAATTTTCAAGGACAACGCACTTAAGATCGCCTTCTTTCACAAAAATTGCCCCAGTTTTGGATTTAAAATCCGGGACCCCCTTTTGACTCCCTTTTTCTTATCAATCCTCTTTTTTCTTCAACAATCACTAAGGGGAATGCAGCATTGGATGTCTTCGTATTTTCTTTCTTTTCTTTTTTTTTTCTTTCATCATTTTTTCATTTTTTCTTTTTTCTCTTTTTTTCCCCTTTTTTTTTTTTTTTTTTTTTTTTTTAACCAATACTGAGTATCCCAATGTAAATGATAAAATTGAACAAACTCCCTATGTTGGAAGGTGTAGATGGCCGCTGTTTTCTTTTTTGATATTGAAGACCGCAAAATGTCAATGGTAGAGTCGAAAATCCCCCAAACTTGTAATTTTCATCTTGCAAATAAATTTTGATCATCTTTGCCATTTTTTTTCAATTCTCAAATCTCCTTCCCCAGTGTGGGGGTACAATCATAAGTGCTTTTGAAACGAACCACCAATTTAGGTTCAAATGAGGATGCAAAGGATAAGAGTGTTTAGATGATAGAAACGATGGCCAAAGCATCATTCTTATTTCTCATGACAACTAAAGTAAAGAATAACCCGTTGGAAAAACCCATTTCCATTTGACATTCGAAAATTTTTCCGTGGAGGGTCATGATCATTGAGGCTTTTATTTGAAACGAAACTCTAGTTTTTGAAGTCTGAAATGGGGAAATAAATGATAAAATCTGTATAGATAGAGAGACGAAAGCCTAAAGTATCATTCCAAATTTTCAAAATAAAATAAGAAGTAATGTGCATTTTTACTTTCACTTAGATGTGAATTGAATCTGGTTAGACACACCGGACATTTTCACGGAAAAAATTATCTCACTTTGAAACTAGTCAGCCAATGCGACTGATCTTGGAGGTTCAATAAAAGTGGACAAAAAAATGAAAATGAAAAGTGTTGGGGTTGATCTTTTATGACAAGCTATCAAATTTGAATGACCCCTTTTATTTCCGACTATTCTCATTGAATAGTTTAGGCCACAAATCTAGTGTATGCAAAGAATTTTGAGAATTTGACATGCACTCATGAATTTCGAACAAGAGGTCGAAAAATTTCAATTTAGCCTTATTCCTTAAAATCTATCATGAAATCTCTCAATGAGCAAATAAAGAATGAATATATACAAAACAATAATTGTCTAAATAAAAACTTTATTATTCAAATGTTTGAAAATTTCTCAAATGTGATACATGTGAGAAAAATAAAAATCTCTAAAGAATACACTTTCAAATATATACACACTTTCTCTTTCTATCTTTTGAGACAAAATGGATTAGGAACAATGAATCAAGAGATTTTTGAGATGCTTTACACTAGCATTTTCAAATGGATTTTTCATTCTTTTTTTTTTTCATTTTTTTTTCACATTGTAGGATCTGCCCAAGAATCAAGTAACATTTGTAATTTTTCAAAATTTATTAGATCCAAAAATATTATCAGATATAGGAAAAATATTTTTTTACCTTGTTAAAACAACTTTTATAAATGCAGGGGAGGGGGAAAAAATAAAAGCAAAATACCCAGAGTTAGTAAGCAAAACTGCAAAATCGGTATGCATGTCCTATGGGGGAACCCTTTTATGCCAAGGGTTGGCCTAGTATGAAAAATGCAATCCTCTGGGATAGGCACCATACAATACCTGATGGATCCGATCGACTTATTGAGATTCAATGAAAAGACAATTTTGAAAAGACTGGATAATTGGAGTGACAAGAGACAATTTGTCCTAACAAAATGAGGACAAAGTCCGAATGAATTGACTGCTTTGATTGACACATAAAATGATATCAAAATCAATTTAGTGTATAAAACTTACTTTTGAAAGGATTGAAATGTCTCGACTAATTTCTTCGGTGAACTATAGATCGAAACTTTAAAAGAGAATAAATAGGTTTAATGAATCGAATGAAATTGATGGTTAGTTCAAAAATTGACTGGATTATCCTGAAAGTGAATAAAACTGATCCAATGGATTGGATGAAATTGAAAATTTATTCAAAAATAAAAAATAAATAAATAAAATTGATTAAAAGAATAATGAATTGAATGAAATTGATGATTAACTCAAAATTGATTGTATTGTCCTAGAAATGTATAAATTGATCAAATGGATTGGATAGAATTGACAGTTTATTCAAAAATCGACTGGATCACTGACCAAATGAACAGAATGAAATTGATGATTTATCTAAAATGAAATTGAATGAAAATGAAATTAAAAATGAGCAAAATTGTAAGGATCGAATGATCTATGAAAAAATCGATTCAATCATCTTAGATGTAAAAATGGAATGAATGAAATTGATGATTTATCAAAATCGATGGAATTGTCAGCTCATTGATAGTTTCAAAAAATTCATTGTGATTCATTAGTCTATGAGCCTTCGAAAATCAAGATTCGACCTTAACATACTTATCATCTCAACAATGAGGAAGTTGTGAATTTCTTCAACTTAATGTCCGTTACACAAGGAATTTTTACCAATTTTGATAAAATGGCCAAAAAGTGATTATTAAAGGCTCATATTCTAATGCGTAAAAACTGTTCCATCATTCTCAATGCCGTCACACGGAAGGGATCGAATCCTACCTTACCTTGTGCACTACCCCTTTGGATGGTACAAAAAATATAAACGTGTAAGTCTCATTGGATTACATATCCGAGACACAAAGCGGCTTATTCCTAACGCGGGATCCCCTATGCGGCATTCCCTCTAAAGTTAATGTATGATGCCAGTTTATTAAAGCGATTAAATATGCAATGAAATAATTGACATATGATCTAAAAGTACCCCATTTAAATGCCGGGGTAAGCCTAAAATGAAATGTATTCATGCTGCAAATGCGAAACATTGAATTTAAACGTGTCACATCAAATAGGGTAGGCTCCTAGAGAGTACCATGCCAGGACTCTTATTTTCTAGGACTTATGAATGCAATGAAGACACAAAAACCAAGAAAAGTTAGTTTAGACAGATAAATACACATAACACATTGTAGCAACGAAATCAACACAAGGAAATAAAGCAATAAAAAGAGGAAAGGGATTGGACCCCTCCCCTCGTGAATAGTGTCCCTAATAGGGTAAGGTCGACTCTACCCTAGGCAAGCTAAAATGGATGCATGAGGTTAGGGTTCACTAATGCATCTAGACTCGATAGGTTTTAGGTCCCCGAGCCTTCAGACTTGGAAACCAAGGGTCATCACTCCCAAGGTTCCTTGTCGGTGGCTCGAGCGATTCCCCAGACGTTGCTACGCACACGTCGTGTTACGGCTACCCGTCTGGGCGAATCTAAAAAGAATCCTCAACCTTCGACTAAAAACTAATAGGTCATCAACCTAAAGTTTAAAGCGGAAGATCGAGTGACCCCTCGGATCATGCTACGCACACGTCGTGATACGATCACATGTCCAAGTGGGTCGCCTAAAATCCTAATAGGGTGGAGTGGCGTGACAAGCCACTAAAAGAAAAATAAATAAGGAATAAAAAAATAAAACGTATGCACGTATGCCAGTGCTCATTTTGGAGGGGAGGGATCGAGAACCAATGCGAAGCTCTAGGGTAAAATTCCCCACCCCCAAATGCAAAGCGCGATACATATAAGTAAATAAATAAAAGTAAATAAATAAATCATTCATCACATATACGAGGAACGATAAACGAATACGAGGGTGAAATGCAAAATATCCTAAAAGAGAAAAATGCAACCTAAAACATCCAAATATGATAAATATAAGGGTTAAAAAGAGAAAAAGACGACTAAACCAAGTGCTTGGACTCTCTTAGGTCCCCAGTGGAGTCGCCAAGTTGTCGCGCCCCATTTTTCGCGATGGAAAAGAAAAATAAGTTTTATAAAAAGATGTGATTTAATAATAAATGAAAAAGGACCTAGAATGGGACTTAAAAGAATGCGACAATTTGGGTCCAAAATTTAGTCTAAAAGGGTTTTTAAGAAAAAATAGGAGTCGCCACTTGGTATGGAGTTTTGGTGTACCAAGTCACCCAAAAAAAATAAAGTAAAACAAAATGAAACCCTTTTTGACAACTCCAGGTCTTTGAAAACAAGAGAAAATGGATTCGGGAGTCACGGTTGAAGAAAGGGAAGGCAAAGATTCGATTAACTCAAATCTAAGGCACCCTTTCAACCTAGTCTAAGCTAGTTGCGAGGTTTAGTCAAAATTTTCCTAATCTAACCCTTAATTTATCACATTTGGATGTTTTCTATATGAATGCAAATCTAAAAAATATCGTAAGGGACAACATGTTCATTCAAGGGTTTAATTGAACCAATCGCATTAATTGCGAAGGTCAAAATAAATCCTCGAAGGTGTCACAAGGATGCAAATGATGAAAAAGAAAAGAAAATAAAAGAAAAGAAATTAAATTATATACATATATATAAGTGATCAAAGAAAAAGGGAATGCAACATAAAGGGTACGGGAGGCAAAAAAAATTCGTGACATAATTTTCTTATACATGGATTAATAGGGTATTTAAACTAGAAAGTTATAATCACCCATTTCCCATGTTTGAAAAATAATTATCCTAACATGAACAAGCAAATGAACTAGCTTAAATGAGATGCAATTCTAAATGACATGATTAGCACCTATAGCGGGTAGGGGATAATATAATAGGGAATATCATGCAAATGAGAAAAGATCCTAAAAATAAAAATATACATGAAAATGTAGTGAATAGCACACAAAGATGAATCTAGCGCAAGATAACCTAAAGGGTCTAGCGTTGGACTAGCCCATTTCTAAAAATCCTTACTAGCGTTGGACTAGCAAGTAAGCGGAGGGAGAAACCACAACTAACGTTGGACTAGTGTGGTGACGTCATGCATCAACAATTCATAGTGAAACAAATAAAACATAAATTAAAACAAATAAACACATAAGAGCACGTAGCACATAACACGTAAACATAATATCTAGATGCCAAAATCCTAAGAAAAACGGATAAAACACATAACACATAAGCCACATAAACACGCAATTTATCTATTACATCGGGGAGCGCCTAACTACAATCTAGGAGGGAAAAATATAATAAAACAAATTTAATTATCCTATCTATTACATTTTTTTTTGAGGTATTTAAATGCCTCTTGAATCATTGTAAAAAATTAACTAAAACATATGTAAGAAAACTTGAATGAATATTTAAATCAAATAAATAAAGCATATAAAAATATAAACACATAGGAACACATAAGAGCACATAAGAGCACGTAATTGACATTGAAATAATAAAAATAGGGGTACCTCCCGTTTGAAGTGGTGACTAAATGGAGTCAAATTGTCCTATTTATACTCACAATGAACAAAAGGATCATGGCACCAATTTAATTGAAAAAGAAAATAATAATACAAGTACTAAATTCACACTAATATGTCAGACGTAAAGAGATTTAAGCAAATCTAAAAATTCCAAGTTAAGTATATTCTAAAGTAACATAATTAGCTATTAAAGAAAAGAAACAATCATAATAAAGAGAGTCAAAATTTGCCAAGGACTGAATTGCAAAAATTGAAAACTTTTGGGGGACAAAAATTATATTTTCCAAAGTTCAGGGGTCAAAATTAAATGAAAGATAAAATTCAGGGACCAAAATGAAATTAATTTAAGGGCCTAGGTGAAAGGAATTTAAAATGTTCTGGGCCACAATAAAACTACTCCAAAGATCAGGGGCTAAAGTGCAAAATTTGATTTCTGATTGGGGAGAAAAAGGCCATTGGGCCATTATTGATTTCTTTGGGCCGAAAACTACCTAAGCCCAACCGAAAATCCATAGAAACGAGCAGGCCAGCCCGTCATTTTATCACTCAAACCTGACCCAGAAATGCATGGGCTCCAGCCTCCTAGCCCATCCGAAACCCAAAAAAAAAAAATAAACCAAAGCCCATTTCCAAAACCCAACCAAAACTAACTCCTGGCCCAACCGAAGAAAAAACATTAGCCCAAACCGTTTTCTTTCTTTTCTTTTCTTTCTTTTTTTTTTCTTCTTCTTCTTTCTTTTCTTTCTTCCCCGTTCGTTCCGTCTCTTCTTCTTCCCAGGCGAGCTGAAGCTTCAGCTGGCGGCCATGGTGGTCGCCGGTGGCGCCGCCGCCGCCGACCGCCACCGCCGGTGACCTCTCCGGTCACCAAAAATCCTCAAAATACACCTCCCCACTCGATTTTTCGCGTAGACTCCATTTTCGGAGTTAGTTTTTACAAAAGACGATCTAAAAGTGGCCAAAATGTCAAAATACAGTCCAGTTTTTATTTTTTAAAACACCCAAATCTTTCACCAAAAATCATAAAAAATATATTACAATACTCCTTATAACCTCTACAATACAACTATGATTTTAACTAACCAGAAAACAATAACAAAAGACTACATTAAGGCAAAACAGTACCTAAAAATCTTTTTGGCATTTTTTCAAACAATTAATATGCATTCACAGACATCATTTCCTTTTCCTTCATCTAGTTCATGCCATTTCCAAATTTTCAGCAATGCAACAACAACAATACAAGGCAGCGAGCAGAAATGAAAGAAAACTAAACAATGAAGCATTGATTTAATGTGCTAGACAAAGACTAAAAAAAATACCTCAATGTAGGTGTGTGTGAGGTTGAGATGGAACCGAGAGGAGTTGGGGAAGATTTTTTTTTGTTCTGTTTGTTTCCTCCGCCCGAGTCCGAGAGAGGGAGAGTGAGGGGTCAGCTGCAAAATTCCGAGAGCTTCCCTTCCTCTTCTCTCGTGCGTTTTTTTCTGCCTCTGCCAAGTGAGCCCAGAGGGATTGGAGTGCTTTTTTTCTTTTTGTGGCTTGTCTTTTTGGTCTCCTGAAACTAGAGAGAGCCGAGGGATGTATTTTTTGGGGGAAGCAAGAGTGGAGAATTTTTTCTTTGTGGCCTCCCTGATTTTCCAGAGAGAGCCGAGTGAAGAAAATGGGTCGCCAAATTAGCTTTTTGTGCGTGTTTTCTCCTCTGCAAATGTTGAGTGTTGGCAGAGCCAAAAACTCATGGCCAAGAAGGAGTCAAATGGGTTTGGTTTCCTTCAAAATGATGGCTTCTGCGGATGAAAAGAAAGGTCCCTGGCAATTGAGTGTGGAATGGGTTAATAGTTGTTTTGGTAGAGAAAATGATTATGATGATTTTTTTTTATTTTCTTTTTTGTTGATTGTTTTTTTTGTTTGTTTGTTTGTTTTTCTCTTTCTTTTTTTTCTTTTTTTTTTTTTTTTAAAAAGCAAACCTGCAAAAATGAGAAAAATGCACATTAAAATGCTAGAAAAATAAATAATTCATTAAATAGAAAAATCTTGAGAAAATATTAAAAATTGACAAAAATTTGGTGTCTACAATACTGATGATGCGTGTCATGGAAGATGCTGTGGGACTCAAACGGCATGACAACACCAGCAAACGTCCAAATAGCCAAAATGAGACAGCATTTTACTTGGTCAATTTTTGAAACATTTTACAACGGTCATTTTTGGAACCAACCATTTTACAACGGCTATATTTTAGAAACGGATAATTTAATTTACTTCCTATAAATACACAAAGTAATTTTTTTATTTCACCTCACAATATTCTACTCCATTATCTCTCCTACTCCCTTATGTCGTGGAGTTAAATTCAGTAGATAGGGTATTATTAATTAATAATGGGGATTATTATGATATTTTCACATTTGAGGTGTCTCATCAATAATTTATTTTTAAAAATAACCATTTTTAAAATAATAAATTTATTTATTTATGGGTTATGAGTTGTGCATTATTAAAATAAAAGAAGGGAAAGAGTATAATAAAAGAGAAGATAGTGGAAAGCTGATGTGCCATGTGGACCCATATTATTATACTCTGTGAGTGTAATCCATTATGCATGAGTGTAATAAAAAGAGGAAATAGTGGAATGCTGATGTGGGATAGTGAAATGCTGATATGACATGTGGATTACACCCTGAAGGGTGTACTGTGGATGCTCTTAGAACCACAATTCATGAATTTCACATATTCACATAACAATCATATATTTAAGAAAACAATGAGTCTGCTGCCAGCGACCGTGAAAACAAAATCAAAAGTAATTGCAGTTCTTCATTAAAAGCTTGAAAACTACGAATTACTAAATCTAAATTATTTTCCAATAATCAACTATAACCTGCTCTGAAACCACTTGTTAGTGTTTGTTTATATTAACTCTTGGTAAAAACAATCACCTATTAATCCAGAATATTTTGGATTCATATTGATTGACTGATACTTGAATTTCTAGAGATTCATGATTTTTTGCGAACATTGTCTATTATATTATGACAAGAATTATCTCTTAGGCAAGATTGTCTATTTTGTCTCATGTTATCTCCTCCTTACTGATTATTTGTTACTCTTTTAAGCAACAATGAGGTGCTCATGTAACATTCAAAATAAACAGAAGGTAGCACAATATTGACTAACTAAGATTTAAAATTTTTTTAAAGAGAAAAGAGGCTTAATAAGTGTCAAAGTAAACAGAAGGTAGCACAATATTGACTAAGATTTAAACTTTTTTTAAAAGAGAAAAAGAGGCTTAATAAGTGATAAGATATTTGTTTCTATCTAATAAATGAATATTTAATGTATTGGCTTCTATCTAAAATAATTTTTGCTTGTTTTCATCTTAATAGAAACTTAAGCTGCCACCTTGGATCTGTTTGATAGCCTCTCCTAGCTGGTAATGCTTAGTAAGACGGAATCCTAAGAACTTCGAAGAGCCGTAGAATAACTTGATGATTACCGTAACGGAACATCTGTTGTAGTATATCAGAATTGTGCTAAAAAAAAATCTATATGCCATTGGGTAGACTTGATAGGTCGAAATTTTGTCATTTATTTTACATTTAATTCCCTCTTAATATCTTACCAAATGTGCGTTAATTAGTTGATTTTATTCACTTCTGGATTTTTATGTTAATCACAGGGAATTGGAACAAAGAATGATAAAAATGTGTAAATTCCTCGCTACATTTGCTGTTTGGCGTGGTCACGTCAACTTAGGGGTTAGTCTGTCCAGGCAACTCGAGAATAACGCGTGATATCCAACTGACAATTAAAACTACGTGGGACCCCGAATATTCCATTATTGTTTGATTTGAATTGACAAAAGTAGTTTAGCGAGAATAGGAAACTTACCAATTAGTAGATTCCTTTCTTTTTGGTTGTGGCTGATTAGTATAGGTAGAAGTCGACTGAGACTAGGACCCTTGTTTTTCTTCTGGACTTAACCTTTAGAAAAGCCAGCCGCAGGAGTTTTTGGAAAGAGGGAGGACGTTGGACGACTTGGCTTTTGTCTTCTTCTTTTCTTATTTCCATCGATTTCATCATCCCAAATAGAGGATGATGTATGCATTCAATAATTGTTCCTGCAATTTTGCGTGAAATTATTTCAATGGAGATGAACTAAATCTCTTTTTCTAATCAAGGAACAATGGAGGATTTGGTTCAATTTAAATTGTGAGATCGAACTAATATTTCTTTTTCCTATTATTTTTTGGTATTCGTATAATTCCTGTTTTATGTTCTTATGGTTGTTATATTATTCAATTATCCTGGACCCAGATTTTAGATTAATCCGATAACCTAAAACCAATTAGAATAATTAAATACGTAATTATTTAATCATTCTAAATTAGTGGTAACTAGCATGATTGGGTTCGTGTCAGGGAAATATACGGACTAATTTGAAACAATCCTCGTAGCATGTTGTTTGGTTAAAACAGGGTTTCTCTAATTCGTAAGGCAATTGGGAAATTGAACTCTACGGTCGTACCTAGAATTATTTCGCAATTAGGGTAATAACTAACGGTCGTACCTTGGCTATCAATAATTAAGGAGAAATTGACTGTCATCGCTTGTTTGGCAGTTATAACTTATTTATCAGTTTATAAGTAGAATTATTCTTGCATCGATAATCAATTAGGAGAACCATTTCCGAAATTGCTTTTTGGCTAGAGCTTGTCTAATATTATTTGAGTCTTTATAATTTGTCATTTAATTTTTATCTATTTGTTACATTCAAGTAGCATAGTTTATTGTCAGTTTTTATAAAACCCCCATATCTTGAACTCTAGAAGAAATTAATTTCACCCAGTTCTTGAGGATTGGACCCTGCTTACCAATAGACACAAAATTTGTATTTAATTTGAGCAGGAATTTATTATTGCACAGACTCGACACCTGTCAAGAGCCTAAGCTATAAGCACTAAATCCATATCCATCGCCACTAAGGCAGAAACCCAGAGCCTGATACAAACCTTAATGATTTTGGACGAAATAGGATACTTGGCATAAACATAGAAGTGGCATTGAGTTGTCATCGGAAAAGTATCACTCAACATCTCATGTGATGTTTACAATTTTTTGAATAAACTTTGAAAATTAACTAAACTTCTCGCCGCTGCAGGTTGAATCATTCCAATCCTCATTTGCTGTTACGTGCTTTGGCTTAATGACATTATCATGCGTATGTCTCAAAATCGATGCATTCTTGTTGACTTGAGAGGCTGCTCTAGGAAACATCTTCCTACTTAGCCGTGTAGGGTCGATCTTTTTCTCTTGTTTATGGTGATTTCTTGTTGATAGCAGTTGTTATTTGAATCACTTGATAGTGCTCTTATTTTTTCTACTTTGCTGCATTGGTGGCTTTAGATACTGTTACTACGTTTTGTCTATAGGTCTACAGTTTTTTAATGTTGCTCCAAATTTTACAATATGGTTACACTAGTGCAACTTTAGGACAGTTTTGAGGTTCTGTTCTACATTTCAATAAAAAAGTTGTTACCCTAGAAAATCAGCTCCTGAATTTCGTATGCAATGTCATGAAACATGTAATACATCTGTATAGATGTTTGATTATGTTAGTGTTGTGTACTAGATACAGTTGTGCGGTTTAATAAACTTGGAAATGTATAATACATCTGTGTAGATGTTTGATTATGATAGTGTTTTAAGATATGAGATTTTCCTTGAATGCTATGAGTTTCTATCTTGGCCTTTTGTGTATATTTTGACGAATTTACTCAGCATTTGTTGCATATTGGTGGTTATTTACTTCTTTTATAACTTACTTCTGTAAGCCCCGATGCAACCAAATACAACCAAAATACTCAACCAGACAAGTAATCAAGTAAATACAATGACAAAGAATATAAGCAATTTTAAAGCACAAAAATAGAGTAACAATAAAATAAAAGAAATTCAAACCAATCAAACTCCCAAGCTTCTTCCAAACTTGGAGTTGAATCCACCAAATAGCTTCGTCAATTAATGGTAGTGCTAACCAACTTGTACAAGTGAAGGCTCACTCCTTCCTCACCCCAAACATACTTTGGTTGAGCAAAGGAATTTTACTACTCTCCAAGTAAACCCTCAACTAGCTACAATTGAAAGCTTACCCACTCAATTAAGAACTACTTTATACAAGTGAGGCAACCTTTATCAAGGTTTTACCACTCCAAGTGATAGGTTCACCTTCACCAAGGTTTTTACTCCTCCTAGAGAGTAACCTTCACTTGAGCAACCTCACAACCCAACTTTCCCAACCCCTTATACAACCAACAAAGAATATTTCTACTCAAAGATCTCACTTGTAAGCTTGTATTTAGTGTTGGTAAAAAGTCTATGTCTTCTTGTGTTTTGGGGTATTTATAGAAGGTGAGAAATGGCTCCAAAAGGCTCTCCAACGGTCAAATATTAAATGCTATCGAAACTAGTCGTTAGCCTGTCGGACGTCCGAACCATTTGCTCTGCGTCCGAACCATGCGTCCGAACCACCTATCGGACGTCCGAACCATTTGTTATGCGTCTGAACCCTGCGTCCGATAGAAGTCAGAATGTTCAACTTTCATTCTTTTTGTGTCGGACGGCCGAAGCAATGAATGAGCGTCCGATCCTCTATCGAGCGTCCGATCCTCTACGTCCGAATCTTCATATTTCTTAACTTCTCTTTGATTCAAATCTTTTCGATTCTCTTTTGGATCAATGACCTGTTCTAACAAATTTCTCACATAAAAACATTAGTCTAAATCTACATTTTGGTTTGTTAATCATCAAAACCAAGGACTGATCAACCAAGGTCAACAATCTCCCCCTTTTTGATGATGACAAACAAAATGAAGATTTCTTTGATCAAATAAGTTCAAATAAAACTCCCCCTTAGAAAATGCCAACATACAAAGAAATTTCAATAAATCCTACTCCCCCTTTTGGCATCAATCAAAAAGCAAACTCCCCCTTTATTTTTCAAATCAAAACCATATTGAATGTCAAAACTTTCAAATGTACTTTCAACCATTTAGCACTTTTTGGATCAAATCTTCATAATGTACCTAAGTATGAGAAATTTCATTTGGTATTTTTTCTTTATAGGGTCCTTGGGAGTTAGTACAACATGATCTAGCAATCCACATGAATTTCATACATTTTCTCATATTTTTCTTTACATAACAATCATTTTGCATATGTCCAAATTGGCAACAAAAGTGACACATGATAGAAGTATTTTGCACATAAGTGGATTTAATGCAACTAATTTTCTTACTTCTTATCATAGCAAACTTATTTGTGCCTTGAAAAGATTTGCTTTCTTTTGTTTGAGAAAACTTTTGTTTTTCATTTTGGAGAAACTCGTTCAAGTCATTAATTCTTTTCTTTAACAAATTTTGTTCCTCCAACATTTTTTCATAAAACTTTTGTTTTTTCTTCCAACTTCCTTTTCAAATTATTTTTGCAATCAAAAACACCTTTTTGATTTTTTAAATCATCATTTTCCATTCTCAAACATTTGTTTTCTTGAAAAAGTTTGGAGTTTTCTTCCAACAAATCATTTATTTTTGTTTTCAAATCTTTATTTTTAGCATAAGATTCTCTCAAACTTTTATGCATTTTAATCATAAGAATTTGCACATCATCATCTTCATTATCTTCATCACTAGAAGAGTGATAAGAATTTACCTCATCTTCTCCAAAGGCCATTAGTGCCATTTGGGCCAACTCTTCTTTTTCTCTTTTTGAATTGCATTCATCCCATGTAATTTTGCAATCTCCTCTTGAACTTCTCTTGTTGAAGATCTTCTTGAAACTTTTGATGTGAGGAGTTATATCATTGTCCACTTCCATGTTTTCATTACCCATGAAGGATGGGTTATCCCCCACTTGAGATGCTTTAAAAGCTATGCCTCTCTTATACATTCTTGCATTTTCTTCCTCTTGCACTTTGAATTTCAGCTTTAATTCATAAGAGGTTAAGGAATTCACTAGAGATTCAATGGACATAGAATTTAAATCCTTTGCCTCTTCTATAGCATTTATTTTGTTTTCCCATTCTTTTGGCAAGGCATTCAAAATCTTTCTATTTTTCTCACCCAAAGAATATTCTTTTCCAAGCAATTTAAGATCTTGAATATTGTCACAAAATCTACTACACATCTTATCAACATTTTCAAGAGGATGCATTTTAAAAAATTCATATTGAGAAACAAGCAAAGATTTCTTTTGTTCTTTAATATCTTGGTTACCTTCATGAAATTCACACAATTTATCCCAAATATCTTTAGTTGATTTACAACCTTTAATTCTACTAGATTCATTTACATCTAATGCATTGCACAATATATACATGGCCTTGGCATTCAAAGAAAGGTATCTCTTGCCTTTTTCATTCAATTCTTGTCTAGTCTTTAATCTACTCAAATTAGTGGTAGAGTCAACTATTCTAGCTTCATAAGGACCATCTTCTACCACATACCATAATTCAATATAAACGGATTGTAAGAAAATCATCATTCTTTGTTTCCACATGCTAAAATGAGAACCATTAAACATAGGTGGTCTATCAATAGATTGCCCTTCTAAAAAAGAAACATTTATGGTTGCCATGATCTTTACTCTAAGCGGTTAAGCTTAATCTCTAGGAGACCAAACTCTGATGCCAATTGTAAGCCCCGATGCAACCAAATACAACCAAAATACTCAACCAGACAAGTAATCAAGTAAATACAATGACAAAGAATATAAGCAATTTTAAAGCACAAAAATAGAGTAACAATAAAGTAAAAGAAATTCAAACCAATCAAACTCCCAAGCTTCTTCCAAACTTGGAGTTGAATCCACCAAATAGCTTCTTCAATTGATGGTAGTGCTAACCAACTTGTACAAGTGAAGGCTCACTCCTTCCTCACCCCAAACATACTTTGGTTGAGCAAAGGAATTTTACTACTCTCCAAGTAAACCCTCAACTAGCTACAATTGAAAGCTTACCCACTCAATTAAGAACTACTTTATACAAGTGAGGCAACCTTTATCAAGGTTTTACCACTCCAAGTGATAGGTTCACCTTCACCAAGGTTTTTACTCCTCCTAGAGAGTAACCTTCACTTGAGCAACCTCACAACCCAACTTTCCCAACCCCTTATACAACCAACAAAGAATATTTCTACTCAAAGATCTCACTTGTAAGCTTGTATTTAGTGTTGGTAAAAAGTCTATGTCTTCTTGTGTTTTGGGGTATTTATAGAAGGTGAGAAATGGCTCCAAAAGGCTCTCCAACGGTCAAATATTAAATGCTGTCGAAACTAGCCGTTGGCCTGTCGGACGTCCGAACCATTTGCTCTGCGTCCGAACCATGCGTCCGAACCACCTATCGGACGTCCGAACCATTTGTTCTGCGTCCGAACCCTGCGTCCGATAGAAGTTAGAATGTTCAACTTTCATTCTTTTTGTGTCGGACAGCCGAAGCAATGAATGAGCGTCCGATCCTCTATCGAGCGTCCGATCCTCTACGTCCGAATCTTCATATTTCTTAATTTCTCTTTGATTCAAATCTTTTCGATTCTCTTTTGGATCAATGACCTGTTCTAACAAATTTCTCACATAAAAACATTAGTCCAAATCTACATTTTGGTTTGTTAATCATCAAAACCAAGGACTGATCAACCAAGGTCAACAACTTCTTATACACATTTGGTTCTGGAATTCTCAACAAGTCTTTGCTAGTCCCTTGATAGAGCCTTTTTTTATGACGATTTTTTTTGTTGTCTACAATAATATTTTTTTATTTCATTGCAACAAATAATAAATTCCTCTTACATACGTCTAATTTTCCGAATAGAAGGCATTCCTAATCTATCCAGTCTAATTGCCCCGCGAACCAGCCTCGAGAACATATGAAAGCAGTCATAGACCTTGACCTGCTGCTCAGGATGAGATATGCCCACATTGGACAATAAATCAGCAACTTTATTAGCCTCCCTGAAGCAATGTGAGAATCGAGCAGGATCCTTGACTAACTGCCAAATCTACCGGACTTCTCTTCGGATCTGCCACGGGCATTGAATGCACCGCTGAGAACCCCAACTAAGACCAATGAGTCCGATTGCGCCCATAGATTACTAAAGCCCCGATGAACACACGTTTAAAGGCCAGTCAGAAGGGCCAACGTCTCCGCACGAAGACAAGTAGTTTTCCCAAAGAAAACTGAAAACGCAACCAGAGACAGCTCAGTTGAATCCCAAAGAACCCCACCGCCTCCACCCACTCCTGGATTACCTTTAGAACAACCATCCGTATTAAGCACCAGCCTCCCCATCTCCTTCACCTCCCAGCAAACAAGTTTAAAGTCAAAGACACTGGTAGTCAAATTTGACCAATCAAACAACTGACAGATTGTGTGCACCCCAAGCTTTTGTCTGAAATGGATCTCCACAATGGGTTTGATTTCCGAGAAGATGGATTGACAAATGACAGTAGACCGCATCTGTTCACCCTCAAACATTGTTTTATTTATAGCCTTCCAAATATGCCAACAGATAAAATTTGGAAGGATAAGGCAAATAAAACGCCGAGTCGTAGGCTCTTATGGCCGCAACCACCAGTCAACTATGCGAGCTCGCAGTGAAGAGCCTGAGGAGTTCAAACCGCACAAACCTACAAAATAAGACCAGACCTCCGTCGCTATGTGACCACTGGCAAACACATGCTCAATAGATTCCTCAGACGCACCTTGACAGCAAAAACATTTATGAGGCAAATGGAACCCAAGTCTACATAAAGTATCCGGCAGCGGCAGCCTTCCCATCAATAGCCGCAACATAAAGAATGACACTTTCAAAGGGAGCCGAGGATGCCAAACCTTAGAGAAAATAACCGACGTGTTACGGGCCTGTCGAACGTCCCGAAAAGCAGATGCTAATGTGAATGTTCCAAACGTCGATGGCAACCAAATGACTTCATCTGCACACCCCCCGTCAGGGACCGGGTGCTGTAAGATGGAGGGAACAATATCCCCTGGCAAGGTTCGAAACAAAAGATTTGCGTCCCAGTGCCCATTGGTAATAAAATTACAAAACGAGAGAGACGGATCAACTGGTGCTCTAAGAAATAAAGCGCCACTGCCTAGCCAGTTGTTGTACCAGAAGTGACATGACCCGTCATTGACTAACCATGCCATAGAAAGTTCCACGTGTCGGCTCACGTTCAACATATGCCTCCAGACTGTCGAAACCGTCAATCTCATTTCTGCTTGACAAGGGTGGATCAATCTGCAATACTTAGCATGCATGAAAGCAGCCCACAGTGACGTTTCCGTTCGGAAACTCCACCATAGTTTACACGAGAAGGCTGTGTAGACGTCCCTTAACCTCCAAAACCCCACTTCACCCTCCTTAACCGGGTAGCACAGTTGAGTCCACCGTATCCAGTGAAACTTCGACTCTTCGGGCGTTGACCCCCACAGAAAATTCAAACAAACCTGCTCTATAGTGTTAAACACCGAGCTAGGGATCACAGCAGCGGACAACAAATGTACTGGCATAGACGACAACACATGCTTGATTAAAATCATCTTGCTCCCCGCAGACAAAAACTTTGATTTCCATGACAAGACCCGTCCAAGAATAGACTGACACACTTCACCATAATATGAAGATTTACACCTCCCGAAGTAAAGCGGAAACCCTAGATAACGGGTAGGGAAAGGCTGCCAAGTAAATCTCGTGACATGTTCAATCACCCTTCTTCTAGCCGGGGACAATGACGGGTGAACCAAGTAGCCACTTTTTTGAGCACTTATCAGCTGGCCCGAGCACAGTTGATACATCTCCAACACCTGCATAATGTCCTTCAGAGAGGAGGAGGACCCATTCGCAAATATAAGCACACCATTCGCGAACGCCAAATGAGTTATAGAGGGGCAGCCATATGGGACTTTAAACCCCAAGAAACCAGATTGCACCATGAGGGCGTTTAAGCCTCTCGACAAGACCTCGGCCCCTATAATAAATAATGCCGGCGACAATGGGTCACCCTGACGTAACCCTCTCATAGATTTAAAAAATCCATGCGAAGACCCATAGATAATTACCGAGAACCAAACATTAGACAATAACCGCCATACCAGATCTATGAAACGCTCCCCGAAGCCAAACCTCCGCAAGACACCAATAATATGCAACCAAGATACCCTGTCATAAACCTTGGACATGCCTAACTTCAAAATAACATTGCCACCCCTAGCTTTTTTTCCAATACCCGACACCACTTCCTGAGCTAGGAGGTAATTCTCCGATATATTGCGGCGCTTAACAAACCCTGACTGCTGGGGGGAAATAATCCTTGGCAAGACACCAGCCACTCTATCAGCCAAGATTCTGGATAACAATTTGTTAAAGAAGTTACATAGGCTAATCGGTCTAAATTGAGAGAGATCCTGTGGATTCGAGACCTTAGGAAGCAGCATGATCGAGGTAGATGTGATGAAGCGAGAAAGTTTTGCCCCACAGAAAAAGCTGAGTACCGCATTATAAACATCTTGAGCAATAACCTCCCATGTAGGGATGGCAATGGGGGCTAATGGGGAGGGGGTTGGGGCGGGGACGGAGGGAATTTTTTTCCCCCCGCTTAGAAACGATGCCCCCGCCCCGCCACCCACTTTAAAAAAATAAATATATAAAATATATATGTATATAATTATATATAATATATAATTAATTTAATTAGTTACAAACTTATGATAATGATATTATTAGTTATATGTATTATATAATGTCTATTAGTATATATAATATAATTGATATTATTAATTATACTAATAATTATATATGTGTACTAATACAAATTATTAATTGGTTATACTAAATTTACTAATACATTTATACTAAATCCCTAATTACACTTAATACAATAACATTTTTTTCTTAAAAAAACCACAAGCACAATAATGAATTAGTGATTGTATTTGTGCCAAAAGTGAAAACTTGACTACTTTAGTTATATTTATTTCTTCATGTTGGATTGTATTCAAATAATTTTTATTTGATTATTTTTATAAGTTTCAATTGTAAAATTACAATGAATAATAATTTGATGATGTGTTTATATTTTAGTACTTGATTATTTGCTAAAATTTAACCATAATAAAATTATATAACAATTTTTTATTAGCCCCGTAGGGACACCCGCGGGCAGGGCGGGGCGGGGCGGGGGACGGGGGATGGGGCGGGAACGGGGGGAGTTTGTAGGCAGCGGGGCGGGGGATGGGGGAGGGGTCCCCCGCCCCATTGCCATCCCTACTCCCATGCAAAGGTGTAAAATTTACTCGTGAATCGATCGGGGCCAGCTGCACTGTCCCCATCCATTGCCCTTACCACTTGATGAACCTCCTCTATAGAAGGAACCGCCTCAAACATGCGATTGTCCTCCCCTGTAATCAAGGGTGGAATGAGGTGCAACATATCGAAAGCAGACTCCAACGGTCCAGCAAAAAGATCAGAAAAGTACGTTATTGCCTCACTTGCTATCTCAGCATCCGTATCCACCCAATCTGAGCACTCCAATTGATTGCATCTCAATAATATTGGTAATTATAATTAAAAATTGCCCATTAAAAACTATTTCCTATCCTTGGACTTCATCTCCAATTATTATATGTATCAAAATTTCTTAATCGAAGCATGAAAATGTTCTCATTAGCCATTATTATTAATGTCAAAATATAGATACTCTCTGGAAAAAAGAGAAAGATACAAGGGGAAAAGAGCCCTTATTCATTTGTTTATCTTCATACAAATAGCATGAGCAAATTTCACAATTATGCACTTTTTACTGATACGAAAAAATAAAAAAAAAAAAAGCAAAATAGAAAACCCAATTATTTCAATCAAATGAATTTTCACTGACAACTAAATAACCAATCTAAAATGATTGAGTAATGTGAATCATCTGCATTCTTTATTAACAACAAAAACACTTAAATAAAATGCAAATAGTCCAAATTCAATGAATATTACGCTTTACTTTATCTCATTCAAATTCCTATAAAAATTGAAAAGTTGAACAACTAAAAATACATAAAAGAAAGCACTTAAATATTCATGTAGCTAACAAGCATGCAAACAATTAGTTTTAATTGAAATGACAATTCATGTAACCTAAATCCAAGCAAACAACAAAATATTTTCTTATAGTTAACCTATTATCAACTAACTGATTTTGATATCATAATTAGAGTTTTTCGTCTAAGACAAAAAGGAAAGAACATCTATGGATTAATTTAAATGTATCCATATTGAACATGCCATTTATCAAATTAGTAGGAAAAAGGAATAGTTGTTGTTTGTGCTTTATGTTGCATTGTCTTCAAACAAAATTATAAAAACAATAGAAGAAAAACGAAAAAGAGAATATCCAACCACCTCTGTCAATGAAATCTTAATTGATGACAATGAACATTCACACATAAATAATTAAATATGATGGATTAAAAATTTCCTTGTGAATTAAACAATTACATAGAGTTCGTATACAATAAGTATGTCCGTAAACAATTTATAACTGGTGCCAAAAAATTAAAAAAAAAATAGTGCAGCTCACTTCATACTGAAGAACTTCATCAAAAGCTAACTCATTCAACTAATATAACATGATAAATAATAATTGTCTACCGTACAAAGAATTAGGTTTTATACAAAATGAAAATTATAGAAAACTTGAATCTAATGAAAAAAAAAAAGAAATATCATTCATGTACTTTATTCTTAAATAATCAACCGATTGTAATTTTACAATTAAATAATTAGTATTCATAAGTATTGATATTACAAATGCTAATTAGGAAGTGTTTAATAACTTAACCAAATCTTAGTTTTTTAATTATTAAAATCTGATAATTTAACTAGAAAGTCCATCATAGATTTTTTTAATTCTAAAAAGACATCTGAACCCTAACTGATAAATGAGCTTGACTGTGCAAAAAAGTGCAATTTTATAACTTAAGGGTAATCACAATACATTTGGTAAAACATGATACTATTAACAATTGTTATAAAGTGCAATCCAAATTTAATCAATAAAAGCTCAAAAAAATTTCTAGTAGCTTTAAGTCAAAGAGTTCAAATTAGAATAATGTTTGTAGCCAAATTTGATTAAAAAAATTAAATTATACTATGAGGTAGATAACCAAAACTTCACAACAAATTTTAGTAACTACAAAAATATTATATTTGGATTATTATATTCACGTAATTATATTATGAGGTAGATAATCAAAACTTCACAACAAGTTTCAATAGCTACAAAAATATTATATTTGGATTATTATACTCACGTGTAAAGCACATGCTATATTTACTAGTAACATTAATGGGACAAAGATGATCTAAGGAAGAAGGCAAATTAACAACTAAGTTGACCAATAATGATGGGAAAATAAGATTAAAATTGAAATTTAGATTGGTAAGACAAAATATTAAAGTTTGGACAATGTGATCAAAGTTTCATTTTGTTTCTATTCACCTTTTAATTTAGTTGACATGAAACAACTTTTGAATAGTTCAATGTTTCTTAATCTGTTTCGAAATTTTTTTGCCAACTGTTACACAAATTTTGATTATGCGGAAAGGAACTGACATAAACGCAGTCAATATTTTCTCCACTGAAGATTCAAATACATGTATGGTAATAATCTAGGGGAAGTAGAATTGGATTCCATTAGCCAATAACGAATAAAATTTGCAACTAAGTAATTTTTATATGTTACTATCGCTTTCTTGTTTCATTCTTTGTTTGTCCCTCAAATGAAAACTTTCAAGATTCTAACAAAGCCTTTCTAATTAACTAAGTCAAAATTCCATTTTTTGCTCGTTAATTAGTTGATACACAACCACAGTGACACAGTTGCCTAAGTGGGACAAACACATATCTCTAAATTCCAAAGTTACTTAATGGTCTTTCTTTAGTGCAAAAACTAACTTTAAGTGAGTCTGAGACACATTCGAAGGTGCAAAAACGTCAATGTCCGTAGCACATTCGAAGGGAGGTCAGACAAATTTGGAAGCTGTTGCAGGATCCTGTTCTTGTTTCACACTGTTATCAAGAACAGTTGCTGATGCATTGTTTAATGTGGGTGTATCTCACCCACAGAAACAAGTCAAGGTATATGACAGCTTTAGTACGTTACCAAGGGAAGCTCGTGGGGCAATTCGCCTTGACAGAATAGGGTTGCCTTCAATTCGGAAAATTAGACGTATGTAAGAGGAGTTTATGTTTTGTATATCTTTTCATTAATAAAAAAAGCTATTTTAAAAAAAAAAAGTGAGTCTGAGACAATTGTTTACACGGTAAGGGACCATTCTTCCAGTCATACACCTAATACATAGCATTAAATAGCAAAAGATAATACTACTCACACACACACAAATACATATTATATATATATATAATATATATATATAGACACACACACACACAAGCTCGTATTGTAATTGATCATTGTTTTCTCTCCTAGATAGCATACCTAATTAAAGAGAATTAATCGGACAATGGATATTTGTATTTTATGCATTTTCCATAGCTAACTCTCTAATTAATTTTACTTATAATTTCTCCCTCTTCTAACAACTTTTATCTCTTTTAATAAATTTAAATTATTCTTTGTATCCAAATATGGTGACTTTGCTTAGTGTGAATTTAATTGTTACATTAGTAAATTTATTAACTTTGGTACAAAGTAATAAATCATTCATGTAAAAATAAACTACTGCTTTTTTTGTTTGTCTTGGACTGAAATGAACATGAGTACGTGTATAATTGTATTCATAAGAAAATTTTAATAACTATTTCAAAGAATACTTGTTGTTTCTTTCTTAATGCATTATACTATTTAATGAATATTTTCACATTATGATAAATTTACGTATAAAAGTTTTCAAAAACTAATATGGTAGTTATATGTTTGAAATACAATAATTTTCTAATGTAAATATCAATAATATGTAAAAATATTGTTGATTAGTTATTTCTGTCTGTGCATCGATATGTAACTATTATAATACAAAAAGAAAATATTCCATACTAATGCATGGGCTAATTACTAATAAGAACACAATACTCTTAATGAAAAATACAAAAGGATAGACTCTGTTCAATTAAAATATTCCACTTCTCTCTCTCTTTCTTTTTCCTAAGCCATCTTCGAGTTTTCTATCATCCAATCTAACACCTTTCCAAACTTCAGAAATCAGCCACAATAGCCACAACCTGTGAAGTAGAAAAAAATAAAAAATAAGCACAATCAAATTTACAGAAAACTAATTTTTTCTTTTTTTGGTGATAGAGTAACATTTCTACATGTCCTCAACTTATATACTTTCACTGCCAGTGGAAATTGGCCATCAATCAAAGCTTAGCATCTCACTAATGTGCTCCTCGAACTAGTGTTTAAAAGGTGATTTTGGTGCGACTCTTGAGAAAAAGTGAGGCCCAAATATCCCTAACAATTGAATGGGGCACAAGTATTGTTTGACATTCGCTCTAGTGTTAGGTTTTCAACTTTGATTTTGCTAATTTTTTCTTCTCATCTTTGTTTTCTATCCTTATTATTATTTAATAATTTGGAAGGAGGATTTCATTTATATTTTCTTTAAAGGAGGGTTCCATTTATTTTCTCTTTGAGAATATATGGGTAAAAATACAAAGTAGATCATCCATATCTTTGTTACCTATAAATTTTTTTCCTTTTTGGTGATGCCAAGACATGCTTATCTTTTGCCAACATGACTCTAGATGGGAAATATACGGGTTAGAGTTTTGTATGCCTTATGACTTGCTGAAAAACAATAGTGCTTTTGTATTTTTTTTCTTAACATTATCAATTTTTTGTAGTTATTTGTAATTTATATATTCATATTATGTAATTTTTATAGTATTACTATGTTATTTATTTTTTAAAATATATTTAAAAAATCAAACTTTTTGGAGCTCACGCCCCATGCTTCTTCAAGGCGTTTGCCTTGTCCTGCCCAACGCCTCCACGTATCAAAACATTGCCTAGCCACGAGAAACGTAAACTCAATTTTTGTCCATGCTGCAGCTGCCTCATATAGAATACTTAAAAGACATCATTCTTCATAATCAGAATACAAATCCTTGGTTAGATTTAATGTCATGCCCCATTGCCTTAACCCATCTTTAGTACATATATAGGTACTTTTGTCTATGTAAAATAAATAGTAAATAAAGAAAGAATGCAGTTTTAGAATTTTGTCTTGTTAAACAAATGCTGCCTTGCTTAACCGTTGATGGGTTACTTAAATTTTATCCCCTGAAACTGAATTTGATGCAAATTGATTTTCTACAATTGGCCTAGGTAAAATAGAACGTGTGCTTTTTTTTTGCATGATGACTGGAGGGGCTAAATTCACACCCCTTTATTTTAAATTTACGTTTAGTTTGATCTATTGATTAGCGTTGACAGCTGATATCTTTTGAAATAAACTTGAAAAGGGTGCGGATTTAGGATAGAGGTATATAAAATGAGTCTCTCTCTATTTTTTATTAGGGGACTTATCAAAACTTTGCCGTGCCTTGATCATGTTAAGCTTATTGAGGTTGTTGGGTGAAAAAATTTGAGTCCGAAAATGAAAAAGTACCCTAACTGGAGAGATGTATACATATATATATATATATAGTCGGTGAGACTTCTTGAATAGGCCACACAAGTAAGGTTTGACCACATTTCAAGACAGCAAGTGGCATTCTAGTGTATATATGTATGTGTATGTGTACATATATATTTATATATATATATATAACTGCTTTGCAAGGAGGGTTTTATGATGTTTAAATTAGAATGCTTCTAACTTCTCATTCTTTTGTTTTTTAATAGAATTTTGAATTTTTTTAAAGTGTTATATATCTTTCCATGTCTTTTGAATTTAAAAAATAAGAAGTGGCTCTACTTTTATAGGAATTTGATTTGAAATTTATTAATGTGAGGTAAATAAAGAGGAAAGATCACCAAACTTACTAAAAGTAAAAAAGTAAATCAGGATATTTTACCTTTCAACTTAGTAATCCTAACTAAAAGGACAAATTGTATGGAAAACAAAAAGAAAATAATATTCATTGGTCGGGGATTAAAAAATTAGGAATGGCACCATTTGTGAACCCTAGATTACGAAATCACTAAATAAAAAACAAAGTACTACTAGCATTTCAACATGAAAATTTTTATTTGAAATCTCTATTTTTGATGAAAAATAATAATAATAATAACAACATCAATTTTACTAAAAATTAAAAAATAACAATGCAATTTAAAGAAAAGATATAGAAATTTTGACCCTAAAATATATCTATTTAATTTGTATATATTTGATCCAAATTTGACCTTAAGTAAATTTGAATAAGAGTGCAAAACTCAAACACTAAGAATAGTCTTGGATATTATTGGTTATTTTATGTATTCTTATGGTTTTCTTCATATGTAAATCTGCAATTGCTATGTCATTTTTAAATATTGTTTTTGTAATAGTTAGGGTTTTGTAAGATATTATCAATTTTTCTTTTGCATTTTTAAATGCCAGTACTTGCAATCATTGTGATCAATCTTCAGTTTTATACGCTTTTAATATTATGGGAGGTGAAGTTAAATATATTGTAAAAATGTTAAATCAAATTGCAATTTATGGGTTTCTTATTTTCTTTTGCTTCAAATTTTATCTTTTCAAATTTATTTTGAAAGTACGAATATAAGTATATTTTAAATTGTAAAACCAAACAGAAAATTATGAAATTTTTTCTTCAAATTTTAACTCTTCAATTTGGAGGTTGAATATAAATTCAACGATAATGTTTCTCCTTTGAAAATTTGAAATCATTCAATTCAAAATTGATATGCAAATTAACTAAATTTGTTGTTTTTATACTTTTGTATTGAATTTTCATATTTATATTTTACTAGCCAAATTCACTTTATAATAGTGTAACATAAACATATGTTAAGTTATATTTTGAATAAATAAAAGAGAAATAAAATAGAGAAATATTGGGTGGCAAGGATAGAAAACTAGAGGCCAACTATAGGCAAGGAAAAGGGAATAATGAGGAGTTATAGAGTGGCAAAAAGAGTTGAAAAAAAACGTGAACTACTATAAGGTTGGACGAAAAGATGAGAGAAAAAGGAAGGGAATTGCAAGGATATGACAGGGAGGGCAATACTATAGTAAGAGGTCTAAAAATTGTAGAAGACAACGAATAGCTAGTACAATTCTTAATAATTTTGAAAATTTTAAAAACACATCTTATAAAGATTTTTTTTTTAAAATATATGTTAAAGTTTATGAAGAACACCATTGTGTAAGCATTCAACAATTTTAGGATTGCAACATGGAGAAAAAAATCTCTAAAATTGAGGAAAATGTATTAACTAACATTTATATTTTTAATATTAAAAATTTTGATATATGGGTATCACATGATATATTGATAAATAGCTTTATAATTGCTCTATCGTGTAAATCATTATAAATTAAATTATTTTATTCAAATTGTTATCATATATTGACAAACAATAGGTAAACAAATTTTGGTTTCAATTTATTTAAGATATTAAAATTAAGAAATTCCATTTTGTACTTACGAAATAAACTTTTTTTAACACGTTAAGTATACACTTTTTTTATTTTTTTTTATCTTTTTCATATACTTTATCCTAAACTATAATATAGAAGTATATATTTATATATATTATTGTTTTAAATTGAAATATAAATCCCTATAATATATAAGCATATATATTAGTATTGTTTTGAATTGAAATATAAACCCATGCATAGCATGAGTTAGAATGCTAGTAAAGAGATAAGCTTTGATAGTAATTCAAGTCATACACTGAGTAAATTACTTGGACATATACTAAAAGATATAGCTAAAGATGCCCTAGTGAATCAAATCATATGATGTTTCTAACAAAAATGCTATACTAAATCACAACAATTCAGGAATTCACAAATAAAATTTCAATCGTTCTCATTGTGATAGGTGAAGTTGTATAATACATCGATGCACGTGTACAAGCTTGACGAGGGCTAGGTGAAATCTAGCCTCCAAACAAACCATACCAAAATCTGCACGATTAGTGTTCTATACATATGTATATTCGATACATATGTAACGGTTACTTCATGACCAAAATCTGCACGATTCTTTTGGAGGGTTCTGAGCTAGGTATGCTTCATCACACCAAGCTAGCTTCTCCAAAGTATATCCGGTCCAAAAAACTTTCTTTGCAACCCAAGAGTTAGAAATGAGATTTGTTTTGTCACCAAAAAAAAAAAAAATCGAATAGAATAGTTTGAGAGCAAATTGTTCATAATCAGTGAGAGTCAAAACAATTTAGAAGTCTTTGATCTTTGCTGAATCTCAAAAGAATTCACAAGCTTATCACCTTGCGACAATCATATAGGTAGTTTCTCAAACTCTAAATTCCCTTGATTTTCTATTATTCTTTGGTTCAATTCGAGTTTAGAAGTAAGAATTAGAAGGTTAGAGTTTGAACTTTGAAGACGTGTTACATTTGAATTATCTTTATTATCTTTATTATTTTATCCTCTCACCCCTTCCACATATCCTTTCAATCTAAATGTCAGCTATCAGTCACAGGATTCAAATTCTGAACTTGATAGTAATGACGACTTTGAAAGCCCTTCTCTGACCATTGGTATTAAATTTGAATTATCAAATTATATGTTGGTTCATTGCCTTGGGATTTAGGGCTCGACCATTAGGTGAATATTAATAATCGATTATGAAATTGGATGTAGAGATGAGATAACATTAATGATGTGCATACCAAAATTCACAAGTGGATGGTCAAAAACCCGGATATTTTTTTTTGTCAAAAACCCGGATATGGACATGTAACAAAGATAAAGTGCATCTCTCTCTCTCTCTCTCTCTCTCTTACACGTATTTGCTCGTTAGTCACTAATATATATCAAATTTTCCATCTTGACCACTATTGCTATTGCGGCTAATCCTAAATTGAAGTCAAACCGTACATTGCTGTCTGGGCTCAAATCTTTTTGATATAAATTTTTTAGGGGCCATATAAATTTTGGAATTGATATAGTTTTTTTTTTTTTAAGTTTTTGTAGACATAAAAGTTTCAATCTATAAATGACATTTTGTGAAAATTTTAAACCTTTTAAGGTGGGAAAACATAAATTTGGAGGACTTGCAAGCAATGGCCCCTCGTCTCTCCCCCTACCCCCCCTCCAACACAACAAAAACCCAGTTCCATCCTTGATATGAATTTTTTGAGGCTTTAATCTTTAATAGCTATATATATATATTTATTTATTTATATACATACATACATATATGTGTGTGTCTGTATATTAAAATTTAATTTCTTTTTAGAAGAGTGTGCCATGTCCTGAATAATGAAATAAAAGACTGATTACCCGATGCTTTTTTGTCGATTTTGTATGTTTTCTCCCATCTTACTACTTGAGTTAAAAGTCAACTAAAACTAAAATGAAAAGAGTAAATTTTATATACACCATCATTGTGTACACTATTACAATTGGATGGATGACATATGAACAAATTTTGTATTTCAAATTCAAATTTTGCACATATGTCATAAATCTAATGGTAATAGTGTATACATTGACAGTATATATAAGATTAATCCAACTAGAAAGAATAAATCTTATGTACACCGTCAGTGTATATTCTATCACAATTGAATGGATGACACATAAGCAAATTTTAAATTTCATATATAGCATCTAATGATTTTGTATGAAATATTAATTTTGTAAAACCTGTGGTTGGAAACCAATGTTCTGATTTTTATTTTTTTTTGTTAAGAATGCCAACTGAATTTCAAATGTATCAAAACAAAATTTGGCCATTGAAGTTGCAAAAACAAAAATCAAGGAAGTCATGTTGGAGTAGTAATTTTCAGGGACACTTAGGAATTACAAATTACAATTTTTTGATAAAAAAGAAATTTCATTAATAGATTGTTGAAAATCGTCCAACATGATTTGATTATCATTGCCCCAATGGCAGATGTTACAAATTAAGGTTGATGTTGCTTTGGAATGAATGAAAACTAAAAATCCTCAAGTACATAAAGAGATATACAAACAAGGTACTAATTAATTACTGTACTTGGCCCAAATTTACCATATCGCTGTTAATTTATAATTTATTCATGGAATTATATTCTGGTCAAACTGATGACTAGGTTAATCACATTAGACTCGGTTAGGAAGGTGAAAGAAATCACTTCTAATATATGAAAAATGACCGCCCAACAGACTGGCCATCCATGTCAAAAATTTAGGATGATTCTTGGGGATTTTTGCTTTACTGTCACACGGTAAAGTTACTTTGAAAGTGTAGTGTAAAACTTTTTCTAACTATAAATGCTGAAAACTTGTGGGAAAAAAAAATTTCAGACAAAGGTACAGTATGAATGTTTTCAAACATTTCATCCAATTTGGAACAAAAAAAAAAGGTTTACATTTGGAGATGATTCTTAAAGTTTGAAAAAGTAAAAAAAAATTCCCTAATTCTTGAAGAAGCAAAAACTAATGTTCTGTATATAAGTAAAGCTAGAAAGAATGTTTTCATTTCAATTTTTCTTCTTTTAACTGAAAAACTAGAGTATTTTAATTTCTCATTAATGTCCATGTAGGGGGTATATTTATAGGAGAACATGGTAAGTTGATAACTAAGCAAAGCATGGATGTAGCTAGGTTGAAAGTGCCCACATATATAGAGCAAGAGTAAGAAAAAAGGAGGGGGAAGATAAACACAAAGGGAGGCATTCTTCTAAAAACACTGAAAAAAATTAATCTATTCAGAAATTACCTATGGTATCCATTACCATAGTGGAATGCAGTAGTAATCTACATTCTGCAAAATCTATTGCCAATTAATTTATTGCAGCTCTTTTGCTTTTCAAAAACACTATTACCCTTTTATTCCATCAGAAATGCTCCAAGGTGAGGTAAGGTTATTGGCATATCTAAATCTTTGACTGGGAAATATTTTCTCCCTGGGGGATATAAGAATTCTCATCCCATCTGGATGCCAAACTAATTCCTCCCCCTTTTTTTTTTTCTAATGCTAATCAACATAGAAAAATAAATAAATAAATAAATATGAAAAACAACGCAAGAAATTTCCCAAAACTTGGGTCCCAAAATCTTTAATAAAATAGAAAAGCATGTCTCAAGTATTTTTTTTCTTAAGCTTAAGAAAAAAATCCTTCAGAACGTCAAACTAAAATAATTAAACTTAAAGCAAATTTTGCGTTTTAAGATAAAGAACTTCCAGACAATCAACTCTTCAAACGACAGCTGCTCTTGGAGTTGTATGAGAAGAGGCAAAAAGCTACATCCATCTTCAATGACGCTAGAGTTCCTGCCAACTAATGAAACAAAAAAGAAAAACAAAAAAAAAGTCATCATGTAACTGAAAGAGCTGAACAAGTTCAAATTTTCAGATGAAATGAAGTATCTAAAAAATCATTATTTATATGAGATGGTTCACTATGATGATAGTGCAAAAGATTGTAAAATGATACCAGTGAAACTTACAGTATTTCCATAAAGAAGCTGCAAGAAGACCAAAATCAAGCAAGGTAGTTAAATTACAACAATTTTTGAGGCTAATACTTTGTCATATGGAGGAGCAATTCTTGGTTAAACCTCTCCTCACAAAACCCTAAGTCAGCATTTTGAAGATATATTTTGTGTAGATTAATAAGTACAGAATGGCATTTATGCAGTAAGTAATAGTTTGCTCAAGGAAAATAGAGAATATCTCAATAAGCTAAAAGGCTAAGCAAAATGAATATAGAGAAGAGCATGATATTTAGCAGAAACGCATTCACTTGTCTTAATCCATAACATAATAATAAGAGTCCCAAAAATTTTTTAAAGAATATGTAATAATTGGTTGTCAAAAAAGACTTTAGAATTAAAGTAAGAAAAAAATGAAAAATGATGGAAAGTTTAAAAAGCAAAAAAATGGGGATTGAACCCCCTTGGGTAAAAGTTTGAAACTTGGAAACTTTTTATTTGTAATTTCAACAACGATGCAACCAAGATTAACATGAGGATATGATATGTGAATACTGCTTCGATTAGAAAAATGGACAACCCAATTATTCTAGCAGAGACTCAATATTTGGGGGCCTATCATTCTTATGTAGGGTACTGGCCTATTCCAAACTAACCTTTAATATCTAAAATGAAAAATGCCAAGGTTTTCTAAATCCCAATTTCAGAGCGTGTGAATTGGCACATACAGATGAAAAGAGAAGGACGATATCTATGCTAAATTTATAACGTCGGATTGCTAATTTCTTGATTTTATTTTTACTTTGTACTTTTTCCCTAAGTATGTCAACTCGTCCTTCTAGATTATGTCAACAAAAAATGTGTCTATTGAAGGGCTGTTTCCGAATCCCCCAGGTTAACGACACTTTATTAAGTATCTATACACAATTAATGCCACCTCGACTGGCACCAAGAGCAAAAACAACATAAACATTTGTTGCTTTAAGCAAGACAAGGAGAGAATACTAGTAAAAACTGTAAATTAGTGCGCAATAAAGCAAAATCGGTTTCAAATGTTATACATCCACCAAACATGACGAAATGACAAATATAGATGCATTTTGTGTTTGTAGATGTGTGTTGTATGGTTTATATATATATATATATATATATATATATATACATATATACACACACATGCCTATTAGACCAAAATAGTTCTGTTTGACCTTGTATAAACCAAAAAGATTTATCTTGCAATAGGATTTCATGACACAAGATTCAAAAATCTTGTGGAATGCTTGTAGCCTGAAAACATTCAAGTGGCACCCAAAGTATATATCCCAAAGTAAAGGACACTATAAATTGTTCCCAGAGAGAGAGAGAGAAGTTTTATTGCAATGATAAAAGAGGCAGGAAAATAAACAACATTTAAACCACAATATCCCTGAGAAGTGCCACTGAATCCCAATTTCTAAGTAATTGAGGACAACTTTTTCCCAAGTAAGAAAACCATATAACATTCTCAAACACTAATGTTTTCTCAGTAATTCACACGTACCTGTAGTTTTTGCCACCATTTTCTAACTTCAACGAAAATTCACCCCTCCCCCAAAAGGAGGGCTTTCGGGAGCAGTCTTTCTCTCTGAATCCAATGGCTTAATCTCCACTCCATGCTCCCTCTGCCCAAACCCTCCTCCACTCATGCTTCTCACAAGCTCTCCAGCAGGTCCAACCCCAAGAAAGTCTCTTGTTAGCCCTTGATCGGCTCCTCCAAACCTAACCCCAAGATTCTGCTGCATTTTACTAGCTTGTTCCAGGTTGGAGAAACTTGGGCTTCTGTGTCTCAGAGATTGTTCACCAAAGTTGAGCTTAGTAGCACTATATCCATAGTCATGCTCATGTGGAGCTCCACCAAATGGTCTGAAAATGGAGGACCTCGGACCGGTAATGGAACTCATGAACTCATAGATATGGTTTCCAGTGTTGTAATCGCCAAAGATGCCTCCAAATTGAGTTGAACTAATAGGGTCTGGATCAGGTTTTGTGCCACTAGAGGACGCCCCGCTTGTGAAGGATTTTAGGAAAGCCACGGTAGAGTTGCTCGTTGTTGAGCTCAGTTGAGCAGCCTTTTGAAGCAGGGCAGTTGCTGACATATATGGGCTAATGCTATTGCTTTGAATCGAAGTGCTGTAGTGAGAAGGGATGGAGGCAGAGCTCAGGTGCTGGCGAACAAGATGATCAGAGAATAAGCTCGACCCTCCATTGCTACTTCCACTTGCATGATGATGGTGGCTGCTGTTGCATAAGTTTGAAAACAGGAAGCTCGAAGATATGTTGCTGGTGCTGTTGGGACTGTTGTTGCCTAAGTTACCAGCATTGCTGCTGCTTGGGAAAATGCTAAGGTTAAAAATACTCGACCCAGCCGAAGCGCTTGAATTGTTCTGAAGATCAGAAAATTGCATCAGGCCATGATGAAGAGTTTTGTTAGAGAAAAACTCATGTTGAGAATGATTCTCCAGATGATAATCTTCCTGATCAGATTCTGGCAAGAAGTAGCTAGAAGAAGCCATGGATTTTGACGGGCGAAGAGCCGAACCCATTGATGATCCGATTAGGTTATCAAATTGCCCAGTGACCCCAGTCCTTGCACTTCCTAGGCGTAGCATATCAGCCTTTGGCTGGTTCTGATGATCATGATCTTGCCCTGCAGACATTTGGGAACCAATTTGAGACATGTCCATGCTCATGGTGCTGCTGTTGCTACTGCTACCAAATAGTTGGCTCGCACCAATTCCCAATGGGGGTGGGTTCCTTGCACTTTCTTGAGCAAGTGCATCACAAAAAGCTCTGTGAGTGATGAAACTGTCCCGCCTGCAAAAATTATCAGGCACCAAACGATTAGTTAAGCTCCCCACAATAAAAGAAAATTGGTGTTTTGTTTTGTGCATGCTTCTTAAAATTTATCTGAACTGCGGAAGTCTTGAAAACTGAAAAGAATTCTGTGTTTTCATGTGAAATTGTTGTTGATATAGTCCTTTTCATATGTTGAAAAAACACGTCCGTTAAAAAGGGTGCCTGCACCATCTTCTGGTGCATATTTCAGTTAGATGTTTTAGTTGAATTCTTCCTGATAAAATGGTATTCTGGTCCCACATGAAGATTAATTGTTTTTCATTACTAAGATAACTCTAGAAAGTCATTTAATCGATTGGAATTGAAGTAAACAAAAATTTGACGGAAAAGGTAAAATGGTAATTTAACAAGAGACAAGAAAATTTGTCATGATGATCAAACAGTGAAAGGTAGTCTACAATTGTAGAATGACATAATGGTTGAAAATTTAGTTGGCAGAGTAACAGTGACTGAGATTTCTGAAGTAGGCCTTGTATAGAAATTTGGAAAAAGACAGGAACTATTCTAGATTGTAGGTGAAAAAGTTGCTAAAATCGAGAATGAATGCATCAACAAAAAGCTAACCATTTCTAGTATTGCCTCCAAACTGAAATCTAATAGAGGAATTGACATGAATATGAAATTAAAATTGAATTCTCAATCATAAAGGCTCCATTGCCTTGAATTGAAAGATCTCATTCGATGAAAGATCCTTTGACACAAGAATGAAACATCCAAATATACACTTGAATTAATATAAATTACTATTAAGAGGAAAATCTAGAAGGCTATGCAAAAGGGTACCTGAAAGAGTATAGAAACGGATCACATCTAGCCAACTTAGGAGAGAACAAACCTCACAACTGAGATTATTCTTTTCCGCAGAAAATGCACCCCGTGAATGAGAAAAAGAAAAAAAGGTAAAGGGTGTGGGAAAATATAGAACGGTGGTTCCAAGAAGGGTGAGGAATAGAGATAAAGATTAACTATTTTTCTCTTTGTTTCTTAGAAAAGTTTCTCAACTACTAAATAATTCACGTGCAGGCATATTTTTCCTGTTTTGTTGCCACTCAATTGCTAGCAAGCATCCAAAGAATAAAACAAACCAACACGAAAACAAACATGAAGAGAGAAACAAAATTTAATTTTGAGAGAGAGAGAGAGAGAGAGAGAGATTTACTTAATTCATTAGAATTCCTAAAAATGTAGTGGAGAAATTTGAGGAAAATTTTCATTAGGCCTTAATTAGTTAGTTTCTGGTCCAACATCGATCAGAAAATTAATGTGCAAAATGCCCAAATTTGACTAAAATTCAATGATGAAAACTCCCTAAATTTGAGATGGATCTATGTTTTTTTCACCTTGAGAAAAGAGTTCCACAGTCACATTTGTACTCCCTAGTACCACAGGTTTTTGTGTGGGCTTTCCAGTCAGAGTGAACAGCATACTTCTTTGCGCACTTGTTACACTTGTACTTCTTCTCACCATGTTTTCTTGAGTAGTGTTTCTTGATTCCTGTGAGGTCACCAAGAGCCCTTGAAGGGTGATGGTGCACGCAAGTCGGCTCGGGACACAGATACACCTTGCGCTTCACTTCTTTTGTAGTCTTCTGCTTAAGCTTCCAAGGGAGGTTATGTCCTCTTCTGTGCAGTTGAAGATTTTGTTCCCTTTGGAACCCCTTGTTGCACACCTCACATACAAACCTGTTTGTTGCCATTAGGGTGTTGGGAGATAGTGCTATGACTTCTGCTTCTGGATCTACTCATGAAAAACGCCAAACCATAAATTATTAGAAAATTCACATAAGACATTCCCAAACTAAATTTTCAAGAGTAATAAAAGGAACCCTCGTTTTTTTTTCTTTTTATTTTTTTTGGATTTATTTACAAAAGCAACTTTTGACAATTAGGGTTCCCTTTATTTAAATGTCTTTGAATAGAAACACAGAAAAAAAGGAAGGGGAGTTTTTGAAATTCTTGTAAAGGGCTTATCATGTGTGGTTAGATTAAACATTTCTTGATAAAATTGGTTCGATACTTGCTTGGGGTTCCTGGCTGGTTTCTTTTCCTCCTTTGTTGTTGGTCAGGTGGTGGTGGTGGTGCTGATGATGAAGATGGTCCTGCAGAATGGTGTTGTCTGCTTTTGATGTGATCTTCTCCATTCCTCATTGCTAGAAAAAGTGCTGATGAAGATGCCGCCATGGTTTCACTTTCTTTCTTGTTCCTCATCTCCAGCTGATGATAATAGTCTTTCATTCAATCCAAAATCTGCAAAAGTCACCAACCCCACATGCAATTCGAGCTCTTATCAGAAGCTACTTAGCTCAAGACTCAGAAACTAAATCTCTTGAGCTCTTCCTCTATATCCACATGTAATGAAAATTCAAGAGAAAAGAAAATAGAGCTGCAAAAAATCATGGAAAAGGAGAAAGAAGAAAAGGCTGTAAGAGCAAGAAACAAGAGTGCTTAACCATGGCTAACTAGCTGGCTACAACCCTTCTTGCTTCTTCCCCACTATTTATCTTCTGCTTTGATCGAGAAAATCAATTAAAAAAAGAAAAAAAAAAAGAAATGCTTATGCTAGCTAGCTAGCTTCTTAGGTTTTGTCAAATGATTTGGTGTCGTGCATAGACACAAGCACATAAGAATATAATTTATTTCCTTCCCTTGTGGCAATTTCTTCCCGTTGCTAAAAATTTTTTTTGCCAAAAAAAAGTCTTTATTATCTAAATTATTTTTAAAAATATATATATAGAAAAAGAAATTTTGTTTTGGGAGAGGGGGGGGGGGGATGCTTCTCCTACTCTTCGTGTTAGGCTTACATCCCCTAACGTGTCCATATTTGGCGTGGCATTGGCCCCATTGACCCCCTCCATGCCCCTCTCCCCAACACCCTTCTGTGTCTCTCTTGTTTCATAGTTACTTCTACTCAGTTTGAGATAAAATGCTTTCGTCACTTGCTCTCTAGCTGCCACAAAAAAAGAATTAAAATAAAATCATAATATAGACTACTAGTCAAAATTATATCTCAAATTCCTAGTATATAATACAAAATAATTTGTCTTTGTGTAAAATATATTGGCCTTAAACCATTAGACCACATGACCATTTATTTCGTGAGCAGTATTTGGGGAACTTGCTGAATAAAGATCAAGCATAGCCAACATTCGAGTATTTGACTCGAGAATGCGTACTAAGTTTGTGGTAGATGATTTGGTAAAGAAAAATCCAACAAATAGTATTGATAGATGTGTGTAATTCTATCGATGACTCAATTTTGAATTAATTGATAGGGTTTGATTTATTGTAAATATAATTAATGGGTTGAGTTTGTACTTAAATAAACATAGTATATAATAGATTAAAAAACAAAAAACAAAATTCTGCACATTTTACCACAATGCTCATGCAAAAGGACTTTCACGTAATTATTTGCATTTGAGCAACATATAATTACATTCAAAATGATCATACAATCATGCTATGCAAGACCTTTTTCCTTGTGCAATGTGATTGCTAATATTTCACTATCTATTCACAAATGCAAAACCTACAAGCAACCAAACTCACATCTAATTAGACAGCAATTGAACTTGAGGATATCACAACCATTATTGCTTTCCGACAAATACATAAGAAGTACCATACTTAACATGAAGTGAAAATTACAATTAACTGAACCCAAAAGGAGGAGGGAGTGATGGATCTGACGGTTCGGGATAGGGAAAAAATACTAAATCAGAAAGGATAAGTCCCAAAAAAAAAAATTTTAGGAGTTCTAGACACATCAATTCATATTGATTTGGGAATATGAAAACGGTAATTCAAGACAAAGAAATAGTCCTAAATCGAGAGCGAGGACGAGGACACATATATGCACCACCAAGAAATGAAAAGGTAATTTTGTAGTTAAAGACAAAAAGTTATTTTCAATCGCTACCCACAAAATGATCTAATCCAACTACTGAGGAAAAAGTACTGTGTTACACTGAAATTTAGGTACCAAATAGCGGTTAAAGTTCGAATGACATCAACCTGCACAATTCCAAGAACTGTCACACGTTCTTTATTGCTTTCTGGACAAAGAAAATTGTCTTTAGCATATATCTAAAAACTTTTTAATGTAATATGGATAACTTACTTGGAAAATTAATTGGATACCGTTCCAACCGATAATTCATTTCAACTACTACTATTCACGAGTCCTGTAAAAAGTAGGGACAATTCTTTATTATGTATACCGTGATTTTAAGAATAACCTTTATTTTTAGAGTAATTTTTATATGCACCATCATCGTTTGATGCATAACACATGAGCAAATTTTAAATCTCAAATTCAAATTGACATATGTGTCATTTATCTAATGATAATAGTATACACACTGACAGTATATATAAAATTAATTTTTATTTTTATGTAAAACAAGAAAAGTTGGTGAAAGTTCACTAGTGCAAGTTCCTATTTATGCCAATATTTATCTATATGTGTGTACTTAGAGAAAGAGAAATGGGAACTGTGTGTGCTATGCGTGTCTGAGTGTGTGCAGACTAAAGACATTTAAGGTTATTATCCAAAAAAAAAAAAGGACATTTAAGGTTTCAGTTACGGCTGATTTGTCTACACTCTCACAGAACAACGACTTTCCTTGCGGTCGCCAGGTGAGAAAGTGAGATGTGCTAAGCGTGAGACCTTGCTTGACAGCGCAACGATGTGTTGTTGCCAAGGGAGCGGGGCTGGAACATTTGTCCCCGAGCGACGTTATATTTTTACAATTTGAACTCTTATACATTTGGATTTGGGAGATGTTATATTTGGATATTGTTTACATAGACACTCGTCGTGTCAAAATGACGTGGCGTTATCTCATCTATACACTGTCAGTGTTATAATAACGTGTCATAATAACGTAACGTTATATTTGAATATTGTTTACATGAACTGTTATACATTTGTCATGTCATAATAAATTTTTCTATACACTGTTAATTTATGTATAATATTTTTTTATACTAACAGATTTAGATCATTGTCATATAATATAAAAATCAAATCATGCACATTTGATATGTATTCGTAACTGTTAATGTAAAAAATTCACTATACTGTTAGTGTATAAAAGGTTAATTCTTTAAGTATTATTGACTAATTTTGATCTATTTATTATTTAGAATGGTTGTTTCTAATAATCGTCTCTGCCCCATTTGTCCTATTGGAAAACCAAAACACTATGTGGTCTAAGTATATACATTGACTGAATTGCTTTATTTCGACAACGGCGGCTGACTAATAAGTCTCTCTTTCTTGGGATCACTACTTTCACATGTATGAAGATATTGATTCCAATAATTGCCCTTTCTAGACAAAATTTGTTATGGATTTGATCTATCTGAATTGTGTTTTGCAGAAGATGTGGATCCTATAGATAGTGTTCAATGTGAACTTCAAGTGCTACATGAGAACCTCCTCTCCCTAATTATCTAGAGATATTGTCATAATGGATGATAAAATTATGACAAATTTAAAAAAAAAAAAAAGATTATGACAAATTACGACTCTAAATAATTAATAAGTGGTTAGGATTTATGTTATACTCTCAAACACATAAATATACAACTTAAGGATGACATGGTACTACACTGTACAAAAGAAAAAGTAAACACTTGGCAAAATAATACATGCATATATCTCTTTTATGACGCTCCTTTGCTTTAAAGAATTTATGAGAGATAAAGAAAAAACAAAAGGAAATAAAGAGGGGGAAAGTTTCATCTTGAATTTTAAAATTAAAATCAATAAAAACATAAAATCATCCAATTGTGGACACATGGCCGAACGGTTGTTAGGAAAATTGTTCGGACCGATTTTGTGCAAAATGTTTGTATGTATATGATATAATTTACTTTCAACAACGTATAACTATAAAACAACACTTTACGGATCCCACGCATGGTGTGAAAAACGATATACAAGATGCAATATGGACCTTATATATTTTTTTTTTTTGGCCAAATCTTGCTCATGAACCTTCGGTTACTTCCTGTGTTCCTGCCCCTCCTCCTCCAATTGTAAGTTGGAAGAAATTTACTGCAGATTTGGTAATTAATAAACTTTCCATTTACGATTAGCTTATAATTTTATTCTCTTAACATATAAAACCAAATTAGAATCGTTTGTGTCACCGTTTTGTTCTTTTCCTTGCTAAATTTCGTGCTAGCAAAGCTAGAAATTTATTTTAGTGACTTCCCTTTCTCGTGTAGCTGGTGGGAGCAACTTTCTTACTTACCATATAAAACTTCCACTAGTTTTGGTTTTTAGAAAAGGACAAACACTAATTCAAACAATAGAATCTTTCATTACTGAACGGTTACAAACAATGAGTCGGATTGCAGACCATTCACGGGTGTATGCAAAAACTTACAAATATAGACCAGACAAATGTATGTATGAATTTATCTAGTTTTTTTTTCTTTTTTTTTTTGTAAAAAGACCTTTTTTTTTTTAATCTTTCCCACCCTTAACTGTGAGACCCAGAATTCGGATTTTGAACGTAGCAATAGGAAAAATTCTAGAAGCTCTCCCTTAACTATTAGGCTAATATGTATGGTTTTATCTATATGTATACATTTAACTTTGATAGACAAGGACAAAGTTAGATGAAAGACCAATTTAATCAATGAATGGTTGGCAGCTCAAAATAATTTTCTCAGTAGCATCCAAATTTTGGTCACCGGTGAAAATGGTTTCTTAGCAAAACCAAATTTCTAAAATTATTGATCAATATGTGAGTACTTTGAGAATTGTTCATTAACTTGTATGATTCACAAAATTGACAGATTGAAGACATAAATATGTACATTATGGTGCAAATAGTACCAGGTGCAATAAGAATTACCAACCAGATTGATCAACCTTGGTCAAATTTAAAAATGCAAAGAGTTTTACTATTATTTTTTTTGTCAAGTTTCTTTAAGAAAAATGAAAAGATACTAGGTTTGTGTGATCTGAAATGGAGATGTCCATATATATAAGTCGTACAAATTCTATGTGTATATCCTAAAACTATTGTTTGGAAATTAAGTTTTCAAAACAAAGTATGAAGAGGAGCAACTGTCTATTGATTCTTCTTGGGATCGCCAAACTTCATTATATTTGGTGCATTGTAAATCATGTTAAAGTTGTACCAATAAAAACTATCATATGATTTTTAAAAGTGAAAGAAAATATTATAGTAAAAAAAAAAAAAACACAGTTTAGTGAATTGTCTAATAATATCCATATGATTTTCAAAAGAAGAAAAAGGTTAGTTTTTGTTTACAAAAATACACTTCATATCGATAGAGTTCTTTATTTCTCTATGGATCTCGTCAATATGTTGTAACAAGAGACAAAAGCACAATTACATTTGAACCATCGTGCATATCAAATTTATACAAGAATTTGGTGGAATAGTTAAAAAATTAAAGTAGGAATTCATAAAGGACTTGCTCATTATGTTTCTACTAGTGGCCCGTATTTTCACTATGTTAGTTGTGGAAATGGCTAAGTACTTACTCAGTCCGTATGACAGCCTAACAACACGAATCGATAAATCTAACTAGGCCGTAGAACCAAACCTAAGCATACCTAGCACCGCGATCCAAGATTCAAAAATACAATCTAGATATATTAGCCTTATTAGGTAACCAAAGCAACTATGTTAAATCTATTTTTAAATAAAAATAATGTAATTTTAATTCATTTTCACTCCAGACTCTATATTCTTCTTTTCTAAATAAATTTGACAAGGTTTTTCCTTAACTCCAAATTTTAAAAATCTAGATACCCTATTTTTTTACAAGTATACAAATCATTTATTAAGTGTAGAGAATATTGAATGTCGATTACATAGGGTAAGGTGATTAATTACCGGTATTACTCAAATTTCTTTATTTTTTAAACTATCACAAATGCAATATATATATATATATATATATATTTATATCTACACGACAAACATATAATAAAAAGGAGGTAAAAATAACAACAAAAAGGCTCATAGGGTTATGGGATACCTAATCACTTTTGTAAGTGAAATTATCGGTTAAATGATTGTTATTATCTTGGCTACGTTTTAGTGTAATTTCCTAATATATGTAAAACCTATTCTTATAGTGAATTAACTATACTTATACTTAATCTGTACCTACTCTCGTAATTATGAAATTAACTATAATTTTATAAAATTCTATGAAATTATATGGAATAAACCACCAAAATCAACAATTGTGCATTTCTACTCTCGCGAGTATACTCCCTAGGACTAACACTTCCTTGAACTAATGTTAAATTCCAATTCTTATTACAAACTTAATACTTGAGATTTTTATAATTAACACCAATTAATCATCCTTATAAAAGCAAAAATACTAAATAACTGGTTGAAAACAATAGCAGCAAATAACTAAGTAAATATCACAAATAATCATAAAAAGTTCATCCATACCCAAAGCATAAACTTAACGAAACATAAAGGAAACACAATCAACAACAAAACTTGTATTATGACCAAACATAAGATTCAATACAATAAATAAAGTGATAGGAGAGAAGTTATCCTTATCACATGAGATTCCAAAACTCTCCAATCTTCATCCTCTACCTTATTCATGTCTAGTTATATACAAAGATTGGATACAATTATAGTAACTTAAACTAAGCTAATAAATTAAGGAATTCTAGTGAAAGACTACATTTTGGTGTAATTTCTCTAGCCTCCAAATTTATGAAAATAACTTACAAGAGGCCTATGTATAAAAGATTTTGCTCCAAATAATCATGTTTCAAATTGTGCAAAATTGGTCTTGAGATTCTCCAAATTTTTAAAATGCTTCTTGCACTTTCCAGCCGAAATCCGTTCACAAAATTGGTAAAAAAAAAAAGTAGTAGGAAAGAGTTGCAAGTTGAACTGCAACTGGTTCTAGTTGTGAAGCCACCAAAATATGAATACATGGGTGAAAAATGCAGGTGGAGGTCTCGTTTTGGTTTGCGTTTTCTCCTCCCATGCAGGTTTGCACTTTTCTGATGAATCTTAGAAATTGTCCTATTTTTGCTCCAACTTGTGCTGCAAATTTCTCAATAATGGAAGTTGAACTAGCTTTTGCATAGAACATGAAAGTTGTAGATAATTGTATAGCTTTTTAACGTATCAAGAATCATGTCGTTTAGAATTTTTGTAGGTTGAGAAATAATCAAAATACCCTTAACTAGTCAGAACCCTATTTTAGATCTTGGTATTAGAAAAACATAACTGTATTTCAGTTTTTTGACCCTCAAAATGTGTGAATTAGACTTTGACATCTTACATGTAGCCCTGGATCTTATCTTTAAAGTGCTTTAAAAATCATGTCAATCCAACACTTGTAACTCAAGTTATTGATGAAATATCACAATGTGTCAAAGTTGCCAATCTTTTCTTTATTTGAACTTGATTGTATTTCATCATTTGAATATTTTGCACTTCACGGCACTTGAAATCACTTCAAATCATGAAGAATCATCCCAATATCTTCTCATTTTACTCCAATTAATGATTGAGTCATTAGTACCTGCAAAAATATGAAGTTTTAACCACTTAAATCCATAAAAATGCAATATTTCTCACTTAAACCACAAAATGCAACTAGAAACCTAGTTTTGTAACACTTAAATTGACTAAAACACACAAAAAATAAGTAATAAAAAAATACTAGAAATACGCAAAATAAACACTTATAAAAATTCATCATATTAATAATGTTTGTGTTCTTAATAGCAAACTCGTATTAATGCCTAAATTACAAAATATAAGAACCAATTATTTTTATTTAAAAAATAATTAGACAACGTAAATTTCAAAAATAAATTTTTATAGAAAAATATTACTCAAGAACCTAAAGCAATCAGGTTGAATGATTGGGCGCAATTGAATTAATTTTTTTTTAAAAACGATAACAAAATTTTCGGTTCGGAATTGACTACATTTATTAGTTCGACATTGAGAGGGTGTATGCGTATGTGAGAATGAGAGAGAGAAAGTGAACCAATACCGTATTTGGAGTCATTTATTATTCCAAGAATACACCAAATTCTGATTAGAATTGAGATAATATATAAGTTTTCTCAAGATCAAAAGAAAGTAAAGATCATTTCTGCGACACAAAGCAACCATACCTCATTATATAGCCATTACCTGTATGGTTTTTGTAAACTAGATTGCAAAAAAAAAAAAAAATTGAATTATGACCTATAATAGTAGTTTAACTCGTGAAGGTAAATGTTAATTGCTGATATGTAGCAAAAAAACGTAAATATGATGTGGCAAATTTAGTTAATAATAACTACTAATTTAAGTAAAATCATAATTTTGTACAAATTTCAGCAAGAAATATTTAGAAAACAGTTCATTAAAAGTGTCAAAATTATGATTACACGAGAAATTCTATTGACGTTGTAATAATGCACAGTCATGTTTGAAAAATGCCAAGTTTAAAAGTTTAAATAGTCAATGATGATTTGGAAATTAATTGTTGGATTAAATAAGAAATTTCTCAAACAAATTGTTGTTCGTATTTTTCATATAAACATTTTGGTATATGATTTACAAAGATATATCTTTAATACTCCTTTGGAGTGAATTTTTATATTTTATATCTAAATTTATTTGCGACAGAGAATTGTTCAACTATACTCATTAGATCTTGTTATTCTACAAAGTAGCTAAACTTTTGGCCTAATTCACGATTCTTTTATATTAATTTAAGAGCCTCATTAGCAATAATGGATCCAAAATTGAATTTCAGATAGTAATCTATGTCAACATATTAAAAAAACTATTAGGGAACTAATAAACTACAAAAACTTTTATGAGTACAATTATAGTGATTCAAGAGGATAGATGTTTAAAATTGGATTCAATGCTACTTTGTTGGACTATTGAATAGTTACTAAAGTTGAAACATATAAAAGCCATCTAGAGTGCAATATTTGGGTGCGTTTCTGAACCACCCTATACAGCATATGGTGGATACTAATTAACATAATAGGAATGGGAATGCACAAAAATGATCGCTACTCCATATATGATAGAGCTATCATTCTAATTTTTGAATATGGTGTGTGTGGAGGATAAAATATTTAACATATAACTTGTATAGTTTGGCACAAATTTAAGCAAGAAATCTGTAATACACTCATTAAACTATTTTCTTGAAAGCTTCCCAACTTCAACCTTATCTAAGTAGTCTTATAATAGCAAAATAATGCCATATATTCAAGACATTGGTTAAACTACCTTAAAAACAATTTGTTCATAATGTCATCCAAAATTTGACTAGTTTGTATCAGTCTAAAATTTGAGAAACAAATCTATTGAACTAGCAGATTTTAATCCGGTGTATTAGTATAATATATGCTATAACTATCCCTAAACTCTAAATTATTAAAATCATCTTGAAAATGAGTGTACTCTTTAATTATTCTATTCTATTTAAATATTTCACTAGCATCGTGTCAAAGGAGAATCAATTAGCTCGCTTGGTTAGTTGATCTTAAGCAAGGCCAAAATGTATCTTGATACCCATTTATTATTTTCTTTAGAACAAAATAGAGAAGATATAATTTATTAATAAATATGTAAGTTACAATGATTCAAGAAATTTTATAGAAATTGTAATAATGTATGGTTGTATTCCTAAAAGCTATCAAGTTTAAAAGTTGAACTAGTCAGTGATGACTACTACATTTATCGGAGATAAGTTTGAAATTTCTAGACAAATTATATATTACAGTAATCTTATTCATGTAAAATTTTTGGTATATGATTTACTAAACTAAATTTGCGGTCCCACTTTGAAGTGAAATTATATATTTTAGATCTAAAATTATTTAGGATAGAGAATTTCTCAACCCTATACATTAGAGTTTGTTATCCTCAAAGTAGCTAAATTTTTGGGTTAATTCATACTTCTTCTATGTTAATTCAAGAAATAATAGATGCACCAACAAATTAAGACATATTGAGGACCCTATAAACTTCAAAATTGATCCAACGCCATTTTGTTTGATCATCAAGTCTAAAACCTTTAAAAGTTTTGTGTGTGCAATACTCAAGTTGACTTGGTTTTAATATTCAAGATACAGCAGAAGTAAGCTCAAAGAGTAAATTTTCACTTTTAATATTTGAATTATAATGTTTATACAAGTAATTGTCAGCTTGCACTACTTTTGGAGATATAGGCATTAGTTTTTATTCAGAGCCATGTTTATTCTAAGATCTGTTTCTTTAGCTCGATGCCATTATAAATCTACAAAACATTGTGCTATTATCTAAATAAAAATCTAATTTTGCAAGAGATATAATGATTGTAAAAAAAATGAGTTTCTGACAATAAAGTGTAATCTAATTGGTAAAATGCTTCACCTGTAATTGATAGGTCACAGGTTCAAGTCATCAAAAGGATAAGTGGAGAATCACTGTTGATCTTCTTTTAAAAAAAAAAATTCAAATGTCCTAATCAAAGGGGCAAACTGTTTCCTGCTCTGTTTTCAAACTCGGACCGGACCGGCCGGTCGAACCGGTCAAACCGGGAACCGGCCAGGTAGCCGGTCCGAGTCACATTGAAAAACCGGAAATTTAAGACCCGGTCAAAGCCGGTCAAAAACCGGATTTGACCGGGTTTGACCGGAAAAAAACCGGTTTTTCCGGTTCAACAGTAATTTTTTTTAAAAAAAATTCAAACTTTTTAATATTATGTTTTGGCCCCCTAAATTGTTAAAACTTATTGATTTACCTCAAATATTTGATACTTTATAAATATTGTCCTAAAATTTGATGTTATTTTTCAATTAAATTCATAATTTTAATTCTAAACTTGTTAATATTTATTAAATAATATAAATTGCTACTTGATTGTTCTAATTTCTTTGTATTTTCTTGTTAAATATATTTGAAACATCAAATATATATGAATATACCTTTATTAATATCAATATATTATTATATATTATATATATAATATTTTAATTTTTAAATAATTTTTATTTATGACGTCATCCGGTTCGACCCCTATCGACCCCCGGTCGAACCCATTGACCCCTGACCCCTGACCTCGGCCGAGTCGCTATCCGGTCCGGTTCTGAAAACATAGGTTTCCTGTTCCTTATAGAGCTTTGCCTAGCAATCTATCGAGGTAAAGCTCTATATCCACGTATTTTATATTAATTACTTTTACTTTATTTTGATGTTTACTGTATTCTGAACCCTTACTAATATGTTTTTGTGTTTGATAACAATGCGCAATCAATTATTCTTCAAACATCATAACGTTCTGAATCTCATGGATGTTTATAAGGATTTGTAATTTATCGAACTCAAAAGAATGAGAAATTTTCTCAGTATGAAGCATAAAAAACACTGAACCAATAAAAGTAAAGTTTAATGGTATTATCACTCCAGTTTTGGAACTATAATACATATTCTTAGTTGCAAAGTCTTTTCTTGCATTATCCAATTTGCACCAACCAATAAGTAGACATTGATCTTTCAATGTACACTGGACCTGGGAAGTTTGGTGCCATTATCTTCTTTAATTCCTTTTGTAATCCATTTTTCAAAGACCCGGCGCGGCCAAGTCCTCAGCTATACAGGAGTTACTGATGTTCCTTGTGATTTGCACGTTATGGCTGAGAATTAAGAGATTGCTTCATTGCAAGTTTGGTTGATACCAGGATTTTGCCCTTCTTTTCTTTAATTTTCATTTTGCTGCTCTCAGACTGATTACTTTCATAAAGAAATTGCGAAAATTTTTAGACTATGCTGAATTTTTTTTCTTTAAATTGCTTTAAACTTGTGAATTCCCTATTACTTTTGTGAAGTTTTGTTATTTATACATCGAAATTTTGGTGCTGATTCAAAATCTAAAATGGAGTTTCGAGTTTTCTTGAAAATCATTATAGAAGAATTTTAACTAGCTCACCGCATTGTTCAGGAGATGGTGGTTGAGGAATCGAGTTCTATTTCATTTACATCACAGCTAGACGTTCTTGAATGCATGGCTTTTTCCTCTATCCTTTCTATTTGTCTATACAACATATAGTAGGGTTTTAATGATATTCATTTTGCTAATCATGTTCAAGTCTTCGTTTGCTTGTTTTCAGACATGTTTCTTCTGTTGAGGTTTTGTATAATGTTCTTTTGATCGTCACCAATTGATCGATCTGTTTCAAGAGAATTGCAGTTTCTTTTCTTTCTGTTAATTCCTGGAATTGTTTATTAGTTCTCCTTCTTATTAATTTGTCCAGTAATTCCAATGTGTCTTCCTTCTCGATATGAGGATGCAATGAGGTGATAATCAGACACAAGAGCTTAATCAATTATAGCACTATTGGAGAGTCTAATCTAACCAGTTTAATCAGAGCAAAACTGAGGTTTTGTTTTGAACAAATTTTTTTTCCAGCTTTTGTAGTTAGCAAACATCTTGACATAATGATGATTATATATAGGTCAAATTCCACTTTACCCCCCTGTGGTTTAGCGTTTTTCACATAACCCCTTATGGTTTCAAAAGCTATACATAACCCCCTTATGGTTTGGATTAAAATGTCAAAGTGACGGGAATGATCATTCAGAACGGCGTCACCTAAAATGTCAAAAATAGCCTTATGTAAAGTTGAAATTTATGTATTAACCAAGGGGGATTATGTGTATATTTTGAAAATCATAAGGGAGTTATATGATAAAATATAAAAGCATACGGAGTTAATGTGTTATGTATTTATAAGGATAATTTCGACATTTTTAGAAGTTCCGTTACGAGTGACTATTTCCGTTACTTTGACACTTTAATCCAAACCATGAGGGGGTTATGTATAGCTTTTAAAACTATAGGGGTTATGTAACAAAAGGGTAAACCACAGGGGGTAAAATATAATTTACCCTTATATATATATATATATATATATATATATATATATATATATATGCTTCTATTGATAGTGCATTTCATGATACATCTTGCATGTTGGTCTTATTAGAAGTAAAGTTGTGCTTGTGTTAAAAATGCTACAACAGATTTCTTTTCATTGCATTTAGGACACAAACCAGTGGGGAAAAATCTTCAACGAATTGAAGAAATATACAAGGTGAACAATTGAATATGGATGGGGCTTTTTCAGATTTAGAGATTGGGATGCAATATTTTATCTTTGAAATTGGATAGGAATGGTGATGACAATAATGGCCCAAGAGCTGGTGACACTCGCTGGAGAAATGCATAATATAATTGGTTAATGCTTGCTAAAGATATTCATTTTATCGCATAGGCCATTTTATATTTTCTAAAGTTTATCTCTTTCTTTTTTTTTTTAACGAATATTGATATCAAAGAACTAAAATACTAAATAAAAAATTAAAGTTAAACCCAACAAAGAATAGTTAAAAATAGGGTATTCAGTTTTGCTTACTGTAATTACTGGGGCAATATATGGTAATTACGAAATTAAGGAAAAGAGGGTGGGAAAAGGATGAGATTGATTGTTATTAAACAAATAAAACACGAAAAATAGAGCAAATAAATTGTGAAATATGTACACATGATAAAAAGATAGGGCTTTTATTAGGTATAGTGTAAGAGTAGCTAAGTCAATTTACTATATAGAGAACTGAGTAGTGAATTATTATATGATACATATGATATATGATAAATGATATGACATGATAGATTCATTGAAATTTATGATAAATGTATTGAACTTTAGAAAGACTAAAAATTATTCAAATTTTAGTAATAGGAACTTATAATCAAACCAAATAATAAGGATAGAAAACTTGGTTGGAAAAAATAAAAAAATAAAAAAATATAAGCTAATTGACAAAAAGGTTTACAAAGGCATAATTAATACGAACTTATACAAAGTATGAAATTAAAAGATTGATTGAAAGTTGCTATAGTTAAGGAAGTGAAAAAAAAAAAGGAAACGAGAATAAGTGGATGATAAAATAAAGATAGAATTGATTATTACCAAAAATAAAATACTTAAAAGTTTTGAAAGTTGCTATAGTTAAGGAAGTGAAAAATAAAAAGAGAATAAGCAGATGAACAAATAAAAGATAGTACTTACCTGGCCACAAATAAAAGATAGAATTAATCATTATAAAAAATAAAATACTTGAAATCTAATCAAATAAAAAATTAAACTTGGCCACTTGTTGAAAAATTAATCAATCCATCGCGGATTGTTCTAAAACATGCAACTACTTTTAATGTATCTTTTGCTTTGTCAAATGTTTCTCATGCTTGATTTGAGACTTTTAGTGGTTCTATAACCGTTTTAGATTTTAGCAATGAAAATTATGATAATACATGTATCAGGAAATTCATGTGATTAAAGTAAAAAATTAATAGAGATAGAACATCATTCTTGTAGGTATAAAAATAAATATGAGAAATAGGTATGTTGAATGGAGAAAATACTACCGTTCTAATAGGAATTAGATGTTTTGAATTCAAATCTACCCGCTCTTCACTTCTTAACTCACACCCTTCCTAAATTGAATTTTTGTTTAAAAGAAAGTATCTTTGACCTACTATCATGTATACTTTTGACGGTGCTAATGAAATATATATATATATATATATATATATATATATATATATATATAGGGCTTGTTCTTGGTTGATTATTTTAATTGATTATAGATCTTAAATTTAGATAATCAGTTTTTGTGACGTTCTCAATTGCTTTTTTTTTTTTTTTTTTTTTTGTCAAAGGTCAACTTCTATATATAATTGCTTTTGTATTCGGATTATAGATTTTTTTAGTGACCAAGCTAAAATCTATAATCACCAATTGAGTAGCTATTGTTGATTCTTTTTTTTAATATATAAAAAGCAAATTTCATTAACAAATTGCTAAAAATCATTTAGCATAAATTGATCAGTATCACTACCCTAATAGTAGGTTAAACATACGCTAGACATTACAGATCTGCAATTTAACAAACACAATAGATCTAAAAAATTATGAACAGATCTAAAAATTATAAGAAATTTTCAACATTATTTTCTAATAGATAAATTGTTGTAGCTCCCTTCTGTGCATGCTGCAATTGCCATATCTACTAATCAACGGTCTTAAAAATTTCAGATTTGACAACTAGATCTAAAATAATAACAAAAAGGAAAAAAAAAACAAAAATCCCAATAGGAATCCTTAGGAGAATAAAAAATTCTCATTAGAAATCTCTAGGAGAAACAGAAAACTCTCGAGGGTGCGTTGGATGAAACTAAAATCTGAACACTGAAATTTGAAATCTGAAATCTAAATCCATTAAGTTATAAAGTTGTTAAGTATTAAATCTAATACATTTGAGTGCATATCATATTTAGTAACAAGTGAATAACTTATCACTTATTTTTGGGAGTAAATTTTGTATAGAAAATTCGGTGTCACTTAATTAATTCAGATATTCAATTTTTAGTTATCAAACACGTCTAAACATGTTAAGATTTGAATTTATTAATTTTAAGTATTGAATTGGATTATCAAACAGAGATTAAGAAAACTTACGATAAACTTTATTGAAAAAATAAAATAAAATGAAACGAAGTTCATGAAGGGTATAAAGTCAAAAAAACAAAAGTGGCAAGGGTATTATAGTCTCTTACTAAAAAAGACGAGACAATGGGAGTGCAAATAATAAGAGAAGGTATCATTAACATTTTGCTTTGTATATACCGATTTAATTTATATTCATTTTTATTAAGAATATATCCTTTTTAATTGGTAATACTAAGGGTTACTATCGAATCAAATTCAAATAGTGTACTATTCAAGTAAAATATTTGAATTCGAGTTTAATCTCATCAAGTTCTTCAATGTTGAGCTTGAATTGAAGCTTATTTTATCTTACGTGATCTCGACCAAATCGATTTCAATCGAGTTTTCAAACTTAGTTTTTTGAGTAAATTTTATAATTTTTTAACTCTTATAAATATACTGTTCAATAAATTACTCGAGTTTTTATTTTTCTCGCTCAGAAGTGATTACCTTATCAAGTAGTTAGGAGTTGAATCGAGCCTCTCCCCAAGTTACTCGCGAACTTGAGGCGAGTGGTTCGCTGAGTAGCTTGGATTCCAGTTCGCGAGTAGTTTGGTTAATTTACACCGCCAAGAATCAAACAGCCAATTACATGGGTTCGGCAAAATGGCAAACAAAATCATGAAGTACCAAATAGCCATTGTATAGTGGTCCTATCGTCCTGCTGAACTCTCTGTCTTTCCAAATCCTTCAAATCCCTGTACAATGGCATTTCACATCCCAAAATCCATCCCTTCTTCACCAACTCCCTGCACATTTCCCCATCCTTCATTCTTGCCTCACAATCTTCATTACTCTCACTATTACTACCGCACCAGATTCACTCCCATTTCCCGCCGCAAGCTCCTCCGACCTCAGCTGCATATTTCCAACAGTTCCAAAAGCGCGAACTCCATTTCCGACGAGGATAGTAAGAACAATAGGCAGGATAGTGTTGAATACGTGGAGGTGTTCGGAATCGGGAGTAGGAAGGATGCCATCCTCGATTTTTGCTTGAATTCTCCATTTCTTTCCCCAGCTCTGCGTTTCTGGTAATATATTTTTCTTCAACTGATTAATTCACTTTTTTCCTTTATGCAAATGTATGAAGAAGGCGCTTTCATTGCAGCATGGTGTACAATACTTGATGCAGTAATTTTAATTAAGAGTTGTGTTGTTCTGTTGATGCAGGAATATTGTTGTGAAGGATTCCACAAAGGTTCAATTGCAACAAAGGCTTTCCAACCAAGGTCTGTTCTTTGAACTTAGTGGTCCACTTACTTTAATACATATGCATATAAATTACAGGGAATTTTTTGACTTTTTCGACTCATTGGAAATGATAGAATAACTCCTATTACTTTGTCTTTATTCAATTTTGTGGAAAGGGAGTGAGTGTAAATTCAATGGAAGATAAGGGTTGTTTTGTATGATTTACATCTTTAAAGAAGTTAAGGGAGTTATCTTATATTTGTTAATCTTAATTGGCAGTCTACTCAGGCTGATGATATATGATCTTTGGAGACAAATACACCCCTATCATTCATTCCTGCACTGGACTTTTTGATAATCTAATCATGATAATACCCTGTCTTTCATTCTGATTACAACATTGGATGGGAAAACAGGGTGAATGTAATGTTGTTGAAACATTGGGTAGTTTTACTATATAGTTATGATTATTTAATTCGTGGGGAAGCTGAATTTCTGAAAATGCAGTTGCAGTTAGGGAGCTGATATTGGTGCTCCAATTGGCCATGGCACTTCCCTGGGATTTTCTAATCATATTAAGAGACAGAAAAATTATAATATTGGATTGGTTGAACTTTGAAGTTGTTTTCTTGCATTATTGGAAAGAGTCAGGAAGAGTGCAATTAACACTTGGCAAGTGTGAATATTTAGTCCGTGGCAGCTAATTAGATTATTGGTTAACTTTATCTGCTAATATATATTTATAGTGAATTCGCTGTTCATGATGGCTTGATCCATTGGATTGGCTACATAAATTTACTCTAGACATCTAGCATTTTGTTTGACCGGCTAATGCAAAAGAAAGGTAACAGATAGTGAGTGATGAGACCTTATATTAGTGCTATATCAGCCTCTATAATCGCAGAAGAGCTGAATGACAATAACTTCTGCATGTGAGTTAATTTTCTTTATTCCAAATACTGTTGGAGCTATCCCTACTTGGTTGAATGTGATTCCTAGTTGGGTGTTATTGGCACCATATTTGGCTTTGTAATTTCCTCAGTCTGTAATTTTGTAGATGAACAATGCTATTCCATTACCACTCAATTAGGTTATAGTTTATGATATGAAAAGTAAACTTATCTTTTATACCAAAAGATTCCTAGAAATGAAATAAGTGGATATTCAACCAAAATGTCATTTCACCTATCTGTTTACTGTCTAGTTTGTTCCACTTTTTTTCTTCAAACAGTTGCAAGTTGGCAGTTTTATTTTCAAATTGTGTTTTCATCAATATAGCTGCTTAAAGAACTATTTTCCAAGTGTTGGCCTATCTCCAAATCCAGCTACCTGCATCACTCCATAAATAGTCTTCAATAAATATTATTACTGGTGTACAGGAACTCTATACCTACTTTCTAAGACTGTTTAGGAAATGTTGATTTGTATGTCTGATTACTGTGGTACACTTCTCATTGTATGACTAATTGAAGTAGTGGATTGCCCAAGCAAAAAGGGGAGCATTAGTAGTATTGTCCTATTTGCTTGTTTGGAGCTTTAAAAATAGAAAGGCCCTTGGTCAGTTAAGAATCAAAGAGTACAGTTGCTGTTTGGTTCGTTGTACTTTGGGTCAATTCAAGAATTACTCCTTACTGGTTTATTTCACCTATATGCAACGGATTGCAGCTTTTTTTTTTGTTTTTTTCTTTTTAATACGGGAAGTTTGTCCACGTCATATTGCAGTCTTCCTTTCAGAGTGAAAAAGTTCAAATATAAAGAATGGAAAATGCATCTGTTAGGTCTGGTGCTAGGAAATTGACCAACGAGAATAATAGGGTTCTTGACAACTCAATGGAGACAATAACAAAGCAAATAAAATTAACGGAAAAATATAAAATTTTACATGGTTTAGTCGAATTGACCTACGTCCATTGGCGAAGGAGTAGCAGATTTACTATAACAAAAGGAGAGTACAAAAGAGACAGTGCGAAACCTAGAAAAAAATTCAAAAGTTCAACGGCACCTAAAAGTGAAAACACAAAAGAGTCTAAATAACACAAAATGTTTAATGGTTCAAAGTCCGATGACTTGCCCTTTTGGTTTGATACCTAACCAAAACTCCTTTTAGATTGGGACATGGGCTGCCTAAAACTCTCTTGGGCTAGTGCCTATGGCACTTGGTTGGTAAACTCACTTAAATTTACTATATTTATAGCCACCAAGAGGAGAGACTTCTTTGTAAAATTTCTAATGTGAGATACAAAGATAAACTCAACTAATTTCACCTTGGTGTGTATTAGCAAACAAGGTCCACATTCTCCATAAAAATTTCAACGGATCCCAACAGACCACAAAAATTCCAACATATCTCAATAAGTCACCAACGAACCAAGATGCAAAAGGATAACGAATTCCAGTGGACCAAAACTCACAAAAGGTTCAACAGATCCCAACAAGCTAAAAATACGAACATAATAATCTTGCTCCATCTTCTCCTCAAGACCCTCAATGAGCTCGAATGGGTCAAACAGCTCTTCTTCACAAAAAATCCAACTAAACTTCAATGGCTCTTCCTCCACTTTCTGTAGTGCTAAACCGACATGGAATTGATATTAATAGTTTGTTATCGTCATCAAAAACTTAGAGCCTGAAACTTTGATATCGGTTTGTTAGGAATGGTCCCAGAAAATTAACCAATGAGAACAACATGGTTCTTGGCAACTCAATAACGACAATAACAAAGCAAATAAAATAAATAGAAAAGCACAAAATTTTATGGTCCAATTGACCTACGTCCACGGACGAAAAGGTAGCAGATTTACTATAACAAAAACAAAGTACAAAAGAGAGTACGATACCCAACGATACCCTAGGAAATAATTCCAAGGCTCAACGTCATCTAAAACTGAAAACACAAAAGAGTCTAGATAGCACAAAATGCTTGATGGCCCAAAGGCTGATAGCTTGCTCTTTTGGTTTGATGCCAAACTAAAACTCCTTTTAGACTGGGACATGGGTCTTTTAAAACTCTCTTGAGCTGGTGCTCTTAGTACACTTAAACTCACTTAAATCCACCATATTTATAACCTCCTCTGTCGACTATATTTATAACCACCAAGAGGAGAGACTTCTTTATAAAACTCCCGACGTGGGATACAAAGACAAACTCAACAGCATCACATGGAGGATGTGACTTCTAGCTCCCAAGATATTCGTTGGTGGTGTTTTTAGAATTGATTATAAGCTTTAGCCACAACTGACAACATAAGAATTGTATTCAAATCAAGACAGTTATTGCTAACTGAGGAAAATTTCCATCCCCAAATTAATGTCTTCACAAACTCAAAACTAGTATTGCACCATCACAAATTATATCTTAACTAAACAAAGGGCCTGGTCCCATTGCCTTAAAGGAAGCTGTTTCACGATTCTCCTCCTTTTTCCATTTCCATTTCTACCTGCACTTCATCTTTTTTTTTTTCTTTTCATGAAATTTGTGTTGTTGGTGTATTGATTTTTGCTTAGCTCATCTTTAGCTGAACAAAAATGGTCTTTTGTTTTTCAAAAGCTTAAGATAGCATTTTCATGTTATGAGTATCTACTATATTGGACAGAAGAAAATGGGCTTTAGATAACCAACTGCAAAGCTTTCTTGCAAGCCAACAACAAGGTAACAAATAAATAAACTTATCTGAAGGCTTACTGATTGGGCCACCATCTAGAATTAAGTGCCTTATTTGAGCAGTCTGACTTGTAACAATGGTAATTACGACCACTGTCCTATCACTTTTTGCTTATAGAATGGGAATCAAATCGAGTGCATGCAAACTCTGTTTTATAATGCTGCATTCATGCTACAGTAACCTGTTCACCACTGTCCATATCATGTTCTGGTTGCAACCCAGTTAGTCTCTTCTTAATTCACATCCTAGTAATATATGTGTGTGTGTGTGTGTGATGAAGATTAGAGTTAAAGGTTATATTAGCAGAAGCTGAACAGTTTTGTCCTGTATAATCATGTAATAGAGGGCACATACTAATAACACCAAAGTTCACCAAACTGGTAATGGGAAATGCTACATGAATCTAGATGTCTGGAACCCAGAATGGGATCATCATATGCATGTGGATTTCTCCTTAATGAAGGTTTCAATTCCTCTTCTACTTTTTTTCTCCTCCTTTAATTCCCTGACCAAAACATCCCCCCCCAAAGCTTCTCTCTCATGGGCATTCTTTTACACCTTTGCAGATATAAATCCATTAGTGGAGGCTCCAGCCCAATTGCGGCAATGTTCAAAAGCGGTTATACTTGTTTGTACATCCTTTATTCTGATGCTTTTGACTGTTTTGGTATTCACCTTTTATGTCAGTTTGCATATCTGGGCAAACACTTAATTAAATAGGCAAATGAATCCCAACAAAATGCTTGGCTAGATGAGCAATGGCAGTTTCCAATTGTTGTGACGAAATGTCATAATAGCTAAATAGTACAAAACCAATGAGATCTTTAATAGATGAGTCAGAATGGCAAAAAAGTAGAGCTAAATATTTGAATTAGTAAAGAAATAAGTCTGAAGAAGAAAAACAGAAGGTTAAAAATGAGATCATTATGTTGGAAAGGCGATAATTTTTTTCAGAAGTTGTGATGTCCAAATATAGGACAACTGCCTCCAAATCATGCTGTGCTTTACATTTTAGTGGTGCGAAGAAACTTTTCTTTCGAGTCTTCATTGTATTTGAGAATAACGGCAAACTTTACCACACTATGACTAACTTGATCGCCTTCTCTTCTGATAAAGGAGGCACAATCAGAAAAGGAGTTTTCCAGTCTAAAAATATCATCCAAAAGAACATCAAGTAGACAAATGTCTCTATACCTCTTCTGGATCCTGTTTATGATACTCTTGCAGCCAGATTGCAAAATGACATTCTTCCACCATTCTTCAGCTGCCTCATGCTATGCTATCCTCAAGGCCCAAGCTTCTGCAATCTCACCTTTCATTTTCTGATCTAAACGGACCTTGTATCCACTATCCTCCCTGTGAGTTCCTTGCAACTATCACCATGCCTATCTTGTTCTTTGTGGAACTAGTTACGGTGTCTGTGTTGATGTCGATATGTCCTGGAGATGGAGTTTGCCAAGTTTTTACTTCATTCCTTGTTGCCTCTGTAGTGTTCACCTGCTGATCTTCATTTTTCTGAGCTTCTGAAAGTTCCTTCAATTCTCCAATTGTTTTGTTGACCAGGATTGGTCCAGTTATTATCTTCAAACTTCATTTCTTGCCTTCCAAATCTTTGAGAGAAAATTTACTGTTAATTGAATATGCTCCATGGCATTAGTTCTTTCTCAGCTTGCTCAAGTTTTTTCAACCACCCAAAAAGCTCCATCTGTAATTTCCATAGGCCAATCCCATTAGATGAGAAAGATTTTCCAAGCCACATGTACATCATTCCTTCAAAAGAAGAGCATATGCTCAGCAGTCTCCACTTGTTCTCTACATCAATTACAAATTCTCTCATATTTACCAGTTCTCTTTCATTGCAGTATTTGGAAATATATTTTTTAAGCATTTCCACAGGAAGTGCTTGAATTCATGCTTCAAGTTCTGGCTACACACAAACTTCCACACGTTAGCTTCTTGTTGGTTGTCACTGCTCTCACCTTTCACATGATGTCTTATTGTCTGGTGATGCTGTTGTTGGTTTCCCAAGTAGTGTCTTCTTCCCAGAGTGTACTGGGCCAAGGGGCAGAAGTTCCAGTAAGGACTGTTCCTTCCTCTGAATATGCTTAGTGGTAACTGCTTAATCTATTACATTCCACCTCAGAGAATAGCTCTCCTAACAGTTTGGCATTCAAATTCCTTTTATTAATCGGATCCTTAACAAACACATGGGGACTGTTTGTGGTTGTTGGCAATCTTAATTTGCCTTCATTTTGTTTAGGTAACCACCTGTCTTCCCAAAGTTTAGTGCTGCAATTGTCTCCTACCTTTTTCCTTTAGTCCGTTCCCAAACAGACTGATTGAACTGCACTGACTTTGCCAATCTAAGAGGAGGCATTGGGGTTTGCCTTACTTCCAAAGAAGATGGAGTTGGGAGCTATCTTGCTTTTATGACCTTACTGACAAGCAAGTTAGGATTTGTAATAACTTTCCAAACTATTCTATTATGAGAGTACTAAACTGTTGGATGCCCCTGAACCCAATGGTTCTGTGTGCAAGTAAGCATTCAAAGAACTACTACAAGAATTAAAAGGTGACTGATTGGAAACTAAGGATTTTGGTGGTTAGTGACCTCTAGATTGGCATTAAAAAGGATAATGTTTTAAGATTTGAAAAAAGAACTGAAATATTATGACTCTTGAATGGAGACATGCATACAGTATGAGACAGAAATGCAGTAAGAGATTGTAGCAAATGGTAATGTGAGAAGATTTGGAAATATTACTAGAAAAGGAGGCACTTGAGGATTGACTTTTGAAGAAAATCTGGTCTGTTGGCAGTTTTGCATTTTGGATTTAGTGTAGGTCTCTTTTCTGTTTTAAGTTTGTTTGATAATTAAGGGTAGTTTTGCTTTGTAAATCGGGTTTAACTAGTAGATTAAGATGATAAGAAGGTGTTCTGTGCCCTTAAATTATCAGGGGTTGGCTGCAGTAGCTCATTGACAGCAATTATGCAAGGCAAGACTTTAATTGGTGATGTCATTCTGTCCTGTAAAAGTTGTAGCCTGTGCTGCATAGATTCAGGTGTAGGATATGGTTAAGTTGATTGTACAAGCGTCAGTCTTTAACACGTAAAATTTTAGATTGAGGAATATGGATATAAAATTGCTCTAAAATGGATAATGCTACAAGAAGCAACTTAAAGATTTTCTGCAAGTTGATTTATACACCTTTTTCTTGAATCCTCATGTGTAGATCTAGTATCAATAAAAATTCCTTTTTGCCGAATGTCCAATGCAGCAATAGTGCTGAATTTAGATTCCCTACAAAAATCTAAGTCCATTACATGAAAGATTGATGAGGAAAACTCAGAAAGTAAGAGTCCTTTTTTGCCAGGGCTTTGGTAAGCAATTTTATTTTCTATTTTTGGCTGTAATTTGATTGAAGTTGATCTATTAATTGTTTTAATCAGAGTAAATTCAGAGCTATTTCCTGAATTTAATGATGTAAAAACTTCAGAGAGTTCTTTAGCATTTGGCTCTGCTGTAGTTTTTGAGCATCCCTGAGTAAGAGTTGGTCTAGTTTTGGGCAGTCTGACAAAGAAACATGTTGAACTTATGATGGAGGAATACTTGATGTAGTTTCTTGATCAGAAGCTGCTTGCAAAATGATCGCATGGATTTCCAGAATGCATTCGTTAAGAAGAAGTTTGCTGCTGCAGCCAGACTTTTTAAGTTTTATTGATTAACATAAATTAAAATAGTAGTCCATCTTGCGACAGAACAATATTTTTTCAGGCATCGTGTCATGTAAATTATTTTTCATTCACCCCTTAGCAACTGATATTTTCATTTTTCATCAATCTTGTTAAAGTTGACATTCGTGAAGAAGCATTATGACGAAAAAGAGAGTTTTTATTCACATACCTCTCGAGGATGCATTATGTTAGAGAAGTAGTTTTCATACATCTAGTCCTATCGTTCTTCATCTTCTCGATGTTAACCTTAGCAAAGAAGCATCCCACTTTTTCTTAAACATTATGACTATGTGCCTCAACTGCTTAAAACTGGCTCATTTGTGGCATTATTTTCATTTTAGTTGGTTGTTTCCTTGATCCTAGGTGGCTAGTGCTGCTTATGGCACTGAGGATACTGTTGCTCTTGAGATTCTTGGGACAACAAAGTCTGAGAATGGTTTAGTTGTTGGCATTATTTTGAGACCTTTCAGCTTTGAAGGACAGAGACGCCAAGCGGAGGTATAATTTTATTGGTATAATTACTAGTGATCCATATAATGGGATATTGAAGCTTTCAAAGTTTGTAAATAGAATGCTAACTAAGAATGGCTGAAGCAAAAGTTTGCTTTACTTTCTTTTCATTCTTCTGTTGGTCAGAGACACTGTAACATAATTTAGTTAAGACACTGTAACATATTATTTGTATCTAATTCAATTTTGCTCTTTCTGTTACCAGCTTCCATTCTATTGAATAGGGCATATTTTTTTATTTTCTAAAATGCATCTCAGGTGAATCATTTGGTGGGCAAACTTCAAGAGCATGCAAACTTTTACATTGGTAAGCTGTGACCTTTGTGTCATTCACTGACTGTTGGTGGCATTCTGGGTTTTAAACCATAAAAGTTGTATAGACTCTTTCTTTATGCCTGTTGATCATAATGGTTGTCACCATTAAATATAACTAATTTCACATTACCCAAACTATATGTTTGCTTTGCTGAAAAGTTTCTTTGAACACCTAAATATTGTCTTCTGGAGAAATTGTTTTGCTGTTGCTCTCTACTGACTATGTATCATATTGGCCATGGAACTGAAGGTTTTTATTGAAGGTTCTGATTTTATTGAAGGTTCTGATTTTGACTTGTTGTAAACTGAAATTTCCAGTTTTCTTTGCTGCTAATCACCTGCTAAATTTCTCGAGGGCTATTAGGTTGTTTGTCTTGACATGCAGTGATTGACACTGATGCACTTCTAGAAAAGGATTTGGTGACTTTGGATGAAGCTTTAAAGACTTCGAACGACGCGGTTTTAATGGCCATAAATGCCATAACCATTCTCATAGCTGTGAGAAAAACTACTGACTTCTCTTATCTTCAAAACTTCTGCACTGTGCAGGACTTTTGGTTGTTTCGTTATTTACTGATCAATTTGGTTCTACTTATTTTGCATCATTTGACAGGAAAAGAATCTAAAGCTTCTAGAGGTGGCACATAATGATGCTAAAGAAGTTAAAGTTCAAGAACTTCAAAGGGTGAGTTACCTGAATATCTGCTTTGATCAGCGTAGTTCATTGCCCTTACCCTGCCTAGGCTAGTAAGCTGTGTGATTTATGTTTATGTTTCCTTTTCATACACATGCTACTTTGCCCTGGCAATCCCACTTTTTATCCTTGCTCTGCAAGCCAGATGCTTTCAAGACCTTAATGAGCAAAAGAGAAGCTAGAATATAGTCTTATTTCATGGAGATTTTCATTTTGCACTTCTAATCAAGTTTTAGTTGTTGCCCAAAAAGCTAATGAGACATTTTGCAGATTTTTGAGGCCTGCCGTGAAGCGAAAATTGGATTTGGAAATGGTTTTAATATCAAGACTTCAGTTCTCAAGGCTGTTTTTGACTGCCCCTTCCTTGGTGTAGGCGTAAAGGTTAGAGCAGACTACATATTCTGCAATCTGAATTGCTTTTTTGTGCATTATTTAGCACTTTTCTGGAGTTCAGTGGCATGGCTGTTAGACATGGCTTAGACATGTTCCTGGTGCAGGGGCTAAATAAATGAGATGACAAGTTAATCAGTGTATTAATTGGTGGAAGGATTAGTATTAAATTACACATTTCGTTTGATACAAGTTAAATTATTATTCATTTATGAATCATTTAGAAATATGATGATGACTCAAGTTATGCCTCTCTTTGGTTAAGGAAAATTTTCTTTCCCTCTATTCTGAGGGTATATTAAAACAGGCAAATACTCTCCAAATATCACTTGGGAATACCAGGCTAAGAGCAAAGTAGATTCAAATGCAAGATCAATTTTTTAGACAGTTTCAAATTTTCCTTAATTTTGTTGTCTCATATGAGCAGCTAAAGGCATTGGTAGATCAAATAACATGTTTCAAGATGGTAATCTTTGGTTGTGTAGATATAGGACTATTTTAAATGTTTGTTCTGAGCCATTTCCACCATGAAGTGGGAAAGATGAGAAAGTACGTGTAAATTGATCAGAACTTGGCTTCCAAAGTCCCACACACCTGATAACCATTCAGATTCTAGTGGAAAAGGACAATCTTTGGTACGTGTCAGCACCCAAGAGCCGAGGAAAGATGAAGATGCTAAAAGTGGCTAGATAGGTTAATGCTGATTAAGTTTAAGATTATCCTGTTTGATGAGGCTAGTCTGATAGTTTCATCTTGTTTCTGAGCCTGTTGCTATGCTTTTTTTTTTTTGCATTTAAAGCCTGGTTCACCTTGTTAACCTTTGCTTGGGTTACTAGAAATCTTTTCCCTCTGCAATTTACTTGATGACATTGCATGTTTGAAGTTTGATTCTTAAGCTTTTTTAAGACAATGCTTTACATCTTCTTTTTGTACTTACATAGTATATTAATGCTCAGGATTCCAGTGGTACAATCATCTGCATTCTTGCAAGCTCAGGTGTCATCAGTAACAATGATGCTGGTGCCATTTTCCAAAGTGTTCGTCTAACTACAGAGTGCAAGGGGGAAATTATAATGTCTATAATCCATGACTCCAAACTTGAGTCCAATTTAATTAGAACTACAATAATAGCATTTGGGTAAGCATTTTTTTGCCTTAGTGCAATGGTGAACTCTTTGCATTCTAATTATGGATCTATTCATTTAATCTACTTTCTCTTTTAACTGAAGTTGTCACTGGTCCAGGAACTCAGTTTGATGCATCACTCTCGTTCCCCTTTCTCCGCTCCTCATGTTGCACATCCTGTTGTTAAGCGTTGTTCAAGCCAATTTTCTATGTCAAGCATAATTGCAAAGAGATGTTTTGAGATTCTATGCTTTGGAAGGACCAGATTTTAGAGTATTTTTCTCTTTCAGTTATTAAAGTCGTTACTAGTGTCCTTTTCCGAAGTAGTTATATGGTGTCAAGCATACAGAGGTTCTTCTAAATATATTTTTTTCTTCTAGTCTTCTCATATTTCCCCAACTAGGCAAATCAGCCTTTGGGTTTTTGGGAAATCCTGCTTTCCACATAAGAAGCCAATCAACGAGTCATAATGTAGTCTTGAGTAGGATTGCTGTTCCAATGAAATAGCATTGGGGGCTATTCTTAAATCATCTGCTCACATCTTTGACATAAACATTCATATGATTGAATGCTTACACCTCTAAATGAACTTACTTGTACTGTGGTGAAGTTTTTGAACATTTTAAGGTTGAAGTGACTAATTGTGGATTTTATACTTCTTTGCATACCACTGATGTGCTTTTATGACCAAATCTTGCCAAATTTTTTAAAATATTATTTATTGTTTGCTGTGGGTATTTTCATTGTTCTTTCATTCCTTATTTGAAATAATGCCTCATTTCCTCTTCAAAATTTGTGATGGTCAAATACTGTTGTACAGTTGGAATGGACATGACATTATTGTTTGATAACAAGAAGTCTTGGCACCGAATACTATTCATACCTCTTCCAATTAGAAGTCTTATGTCATCTATGTTATTGGTGTTTTCAAGCTGAGTATCTTCTTGTTACAGTTGTACTGGACATCAATCCACTAAGAAGATGGGATTTTTATCAAGACTGGCCCAACAGTTTCCTTTCATCTTCAATATCTTGAAGAACCAATCACCAGAACCTCAGAGAACCACTGAAGTCTATTTATCCGAGCCTCAGCATTTTTCTGGAGTGACATTTTCTCAAGAACATGATTATATGCTAGATAAAGGTTCCCTTGATGATACTTCTGATGCTTCATGTGGCTACAGAAGAGAAGTTGAACCATCGTTTAATAGTAGTGATAGAGATTCATCTTCTTTAAGGTATTTTCACTTCCTCATCCTTGCTTTGATCACATTTATATGCTTGCATTATGTCACTGACATTTATACAAATGTTCCAAGTTTTCTTTCCAGGAACTACAATCTCTCTCATGAACAAGTTGGTGTTGAATTTGCTGATTCTGACTCATTTTCTCTTGCAAACATGCCAGATGCTGAAGGTAGGTTATTTGCTTCTCATTGTCTTACATCACGACGTGCTTTTCATTATGTTCTGTAATCTCACTCTGTATAAATCATTGAAATAACCAGTGTGGTTACAACAAGCATATATGAGCATCCAATCTTTACTAGAGTTGAAGTAATAGTGGTGTTGATGCACTTACACAGGAGCGCCTACTTTTAGGGAGGAGCTGCTTATTAGATACCGCCTGGGGGCAGATGATCAGAAGACACAAGAGTGGACCCAAGAGTTGGCTGGAGATACAGAAACCACTCTAACAGTTGATAGTGTCAGCGTCTTCAGACTTCCTGTTGGTGTTAAACATTTGGAACAGGCAGAAGAATATCCAGCACACACTAAGCATCTGAAAAGATGGACAAGGGAGGACAGCAGGAAAGCTCAGGTTGATACTGCTACAAGTGTGTCTCGGGATGCGATGGGTGACAGGGGCTTCGAAGCTACAATAAACTTCAATAATTTCTCAAAAACTAGAAAAGGAAATTCGACCAATGATTCCAATAAGCCAGGAGTTCTTTCCAATCGGGCAGCATCAATGCTGGTAAAATCCAAAGACTTATAGCAGTTTAACATACTTTATAAGAAGCCATAGTCATAGAAAGTCTTATTTGTGTTTTTGTGCTCCTAAGATTAATGTGGAGTTATTTTATCTTCAACTTGTATGACTGGGAAAAATGCTACTTGGTTAATTTGCATTTTCTTTCCTTGTTAGGAAAAACAAGATTGTTGGTTTTTGTTAGGAAAAACAAGAACTTGTACATACTGCATTACTGGCTTCCAGTTTTATGAGTGATTATTGGCAATACCTTTCTATGAATAAGATCTACCCCACTGGTTTATGTTCTTTCCCCTTTGACTATAAGACTTCTTTTTAACCAAGTGCACTTCAAAGAATTACCCAGCCAAAATGTTAATCTACCTAGTTCAAGTATTATTAAGTACAAAACAAGTTTTTTTTTTCCATTTCTATTCATTCAAGTAAAATGTTCTCTACATTCGTGCATGTGGTTTCTGCCAATTGACTCGTACAGTAGGAAAATCTTTATTGTCTAGATGAAGCATGAAAGGAGCATCACAAGGCATTAATTAGAAGTTTCTGTTGAAAGAAACGATAGTTTTTTGTTCTTGACTAACAACTGCGGCAGAATCAAATCAAATCTTAGTGTTTTTTTTTATTGTTTAGTTTGTCTTCAGTTAAAAATGTGTTGTGTAGCTGGTGTACATGTGCTAGGCATGTGGCCCACTAAGAATATTTTGGTCATTTTTGCCACTTCAGGACAACCATGTCTTTGGGGCCCTATATGTAGACATCTTATGTACTGCAGCGAGCAGTTTTTGATATCGAATATTTCCTAAAGTTTTATCAGCTTTCTCGGGCTTCATACAAGCCTAGAAGCTTTTCTCCTTCAATTTGTGATTTCCCTTCATTAATTCCTTGTGTTTTAGGGCTGCTACCCAAATTTCCTCTTAGCTTTATGCATCAAATACATAACGTTGCTTTTCTTCATGAGACACTGAATTTAAAGATGTATAAAATATGATATGCAGCATTCTGCATAATGAATACGGTAAAATGGATGTCAAGTGAATATTGTGTCAAAGGTTATGTGCAAAGACTTGTGTTTGTGAAGATACAATCCAGCTTCAATGCAGTGAATATATGTGTTTAGAGTGCTTACCCTTCAAAAGTCTTATGTTTTGTCCATGTAATGCTGGACTTTTGTATATTCTACACATGCATTTTAGTTCTCTGCCTATAACAGCTAAATCAGCTACTTGAGAATTTTGAAAGTTCCTTACTTTCACATCGAGAAGATTTTTCTTCTGATATACTGCAATCAAATGTGATATGAATCATCCTGATGTAAGGTCCATCTTAGTAAGATGGAGGGATGTCTGGAATTATAGAGAGATGGGACCATAATGTGGGTTGGGTTTTTGGTCAAACAACATTGGATTACTGCAGTATAAGTTCTCTTCTTTGTGTGTTTTTCTTGTTTAATTGACACAGTTGTTTTTGGGATTTTCCTTTTTGTACTCAATTACAAACTGAATAAAACAAAGAATCTGCTACTTTACCCCTCCCCTCACCCCCCCCCCACCCCTCCAAAAATAAATTAACGTAAAATGGAATCAAAACTTCTGCTTTTTGGGTTGAATAAGATGACTTTAGATGCAACAGTGAGATTCAAGAGGACAGAAATAACCTTCAGGCATAGGCAGGAGCAATGCAGAATTTGCTGGAAGAATCCTCAATCCTGGTCCGTCTTTTGGGGCCTTTTGCATGTCTTTGACCTTTAGTGTTAAATACTAAAATGGCTTCTATAATAGCAAAATGGCTTCTATAGGATGTCTTTTGAGGCAGAATTTGAAATTTTGATTTGTTTATTTGGGGTAAGTTCAGAAAGTAAGTTGATATAGCTTGACAATTTGGGAGATTGACATTGTTAAACATCTAAAAATAGCAAGTGTGACAATGTTAGCGAGACGAGGAAATGTTGTGCCTAAACCAATGATTCAAGATTGAAAGATTGGTCTAGTAGAAGAGTTTCGGTGACCATTATGCTGGAGCAGATTTATGGAGAAACAGACTTTAGAAGTAGAGAATAATGCTGAAATCAGAGTGAAAGAGGAAGAAGGAGAAGATAAGACAGGAGTTAACTTGTAGAAGTATTACTTAACATATAAGCTGCCCAAATGAACTGATGATGAGGGGAGGTCTGTTGTGAGAGGTTCTTCTCTCTTCCTGCTGCTGGTCCTAGCCTTTCCTGGAAACTCCAAAAGTTTTCTACTTTTATCCTTAGCATGTTCCTTACCAAGGTTCTCCTACTCTAAGTAGAACTAGATGCCTAAAGGTTAACCTGGAGTCTGAAAATTTCACTTGAACAGCCTGGGAATAAAACCCACAAGTGTAACTACTACAGTTCCTTAAAAGAAAAGGAAAAATAACCCTTTGGCTAAATCCTATTTTTATAGGTTAGAATCTTGCCAACATGGAGAGAACCAGAACGGTTACTTTGAGGGGGCGAATTTCACACACATAAACTTTGATGCCGGTACAAAATTTTTGTAAACTTTTTTGAGGCAGCAAACGTTTCAATTTACAAAAGAATATCTTAAAATATTTCATGGAGGGGGGAAACATTAATTTCGAGAATTTGGGGCAGTGTCCCTTCCTGCCCCCCATTCCCTCTAGTTCTGTCTGTGCCTTTCAAATTCAAGTTTCTTCTCTTAAAACTGGTCAGTCTCCTTGTTTTCTGTCAGTTCAACAGGGAATGAGCTTATTTCTACTCAACCGTCTATTCTCCATGTTTTTATTCAAGTGGATGGATCACCATTTTTGTACTAGTGTACAACAGACCATCCAGCAAAGTGCATGGTTTATTAGCGGAGTTGGCAAATTACCTTTGGGTTAATGCATCTTATTCAATTTGGGATGATGCAATATACTAATAAAGCTGGTACTGCAGGATAGTTCCTTGGTTGGCAAATTACCTTTTTAGTTTTTCTTTTTCTTCCCTAGTTCTTTTGGACTGAAAGTAATCTTTTTTAAGTAGGTCCTTCGAGTGGTGGAGGGGATAGAATCTTAGTGACTGTCGAGCTTCTATCTCATTTTTCACTTTTCTTACTGTCTGGCTTTGAATAGGAAGCAGAACGAGATTTACCAAACAAGAAGTGGAATCCTGTACTGCAAATGAAATATAGAGGAGGAATATACCATGGCCGCATCCAAGGAGGACTTCCAGAAGGAAAGGTACTCGACAATTCTTTGAAGGGCTAGAAAATCTCCTTTCAGAGATACTCGTTCTATTAAAATGACAGAATTGCAAATGTAAATTTTCAGGGCCGTCTTTCTCTTGGAGATGGAAGCATATATGAAGGCATGTGGCGTTATGGTAAGAGATCTGGTCCAGGTACATTCTACTTCAAAAATGGTGACATTTACCAAGGATCATGGAGGGATGATGTCATGCATGGAAAGGTATGAGCGTTACTATTCTGTCCTTCATTGAATTTTTACTTGTCATTTAATGTCATAGAGCTAGCCTAAGTCTTTGTATTGCTTGCTGGGATATTGTTTCATCTTCTGTTCTGGTTTTTTCTTGAGTGTATTCTTGTAAATTGTCCAAGTATTGTGTTGTCCTGAGAGAAGAATAATATTCTCGAGCTCTATTATTAGAGCACATGCATGAGCATGTGTCTATTATCACACTGAAGCTTTTGGAAAAAGCACTTTGACTTTTTTTCCTATGTTTTAACGAAGACAACTACTTCTGTCACTTTGACCTTGAGATCATTGTATTACTGTAGGGTTGGTTCTATTTCCACACCGGGGACCGATGGTTTGTAAATTTCTGGAAGGGTAAGGCAAATGGGGAAGGGCGATTCTACTCAAAGCTCGGTGATGTGTTCTTTGGTCACTTCAAAGACGGATGGCGACATGGCCACTTTCTTTGTATTGGCATAGATGGAACAAGGTCTGTTTTATTCAAACTGCTGTAGTGCACTCTATGTTGTCTGTTACATGCTTTGGTTGTACTCCATGCGTCTTTCAATATTTCTAAAATATTCAAGAGCAATGAAAACTTTATGTGGTTAATACAGAAAGTGGGAATGTTGTTCTGAAAATCTCTGCAATGATACTAAGATCTTAGCATACACATGGTGGTGATTTTTATCTTGAATTACCTGAAGAATATGCACCTTTTGGTTCAAATCTATGTGGTGTGGTTGCAAGAATTTCACTGCCTGCTTTTCTAAGGGATACCTTGTAAAATGTTCTAAATAATATCTATTATATGTAAATCACATTGAAAAGTGAGCACTCGGGTCTGTAACATGTTAACATTGCAATCACAGATTAGCAGATTCAATGCTACATTTGCAAGTGAGTTTTATAGAATGAAATAGAGATGCCATATTAACTTACATGTCTTTCATGACCCCAACCTAAAAAAAGACATCAAGAAAATAAGTATTCAAATGAGACCCAACTAGATGGATAAACTATAATTGCTTCTAGCTTCCTGCTATATATGTGGTTTAGGGATTATGACTGTGGATGACAGCAACTCTTCATGATCAATTTTTAGAGTTAGAGATACAATTGTTGATATTTTCTTCATCAGGTGTGCAGTCATCAATTGTTTCTTGTGGAAACCCATATCTTTCACGTGAAGCATCTAGAGATTTGTATCGTAAAACGTTAAAGGATTCTTCTTTCAATCTATGACAGCTAAAATCTTATCGGAGAATGCATTTTTTGGGTCTTAAAGTACAGAGGAATGCCTAAAGGAATAAACACTTTGAGAACCTTCAATTGAACTCTCCTAGCATAACTTGAGTTTGTGACTTCTCTTTCCTTATCTATTCCTCCGCATTTGTCATGCGATAAATACACATTTGTATCAAGCTAGACTCTTCATTAGCTTACAATGATGTTTATGATACCTTCAAAAATTCCCTTCCTCGTCCATATGACTTCTGTTATTATGTTAATGAATGCCAATTTGCCTTTGAGCAAAGAATGCTTTTTTATTTTCACTGTTTCCAATCTTAGTGAACTTCTTTTGATGAGGAAAAAGAAAATTTCAATAGTGAATGACACAATAATCTATTGAGTTTAGATTCACCGGTTGTTGAAATTCATAGATTTTGAACTATTGTGCTTCAAAATAATTGGAATCATACTTCAAGATATGGCTTTTCTAGATTTCATTGATTTATTCATAATACATACAATCTGTGCAGATCTCGTGAGGTTTGGGAACAAGGTGTTCTTGGAAGCCGTGAGCAGTTGGATTCTGATGCTGATGTTGCTTAAGCTCTTTAGAGATGTAATTCAAGTTTGTATTATTCAGCCAAAGGTTTTTCTCTTTGACTCTCCTGAAAGCTCAATATGGTAAAACAATAGAGGATGCCGGACCAGCCTTTCAGTTAGAGCAAATACTGGGACCAGCTGCCTTGTAAATGTTGCACAGATCTTGTTTAGTTTCTTAGCCTGTCTTGCCAACATGTATAGGTGTCCCATTCAATTGTCAACCATTTGTATATATATATATACCTCTGACAGTATGCAAAAGGAAAATTTAGCGTTTCATGGGGATGCATTTTTAACGTATGTTGTGATGATTTCAACCTAGAGAGAACATTGGTGCACTCGTGCAGATTTTGAAGTTGGGTCATTGTTGCAGATAGTACCTTGCGTCAGCTCTGCTTCCTTTATTTTGTTGGAAATCTATTGTTGCATTCTTAGATGAAGGATTATCAATTAGGGCTCCCTAGGATTAGGAATTTTTGCATTTGCTTCAAGGTCCACTACCGTATTAATTTCCCCAGGTTTCTCGTCAGTGTTTGAACTGTTGCCACCCGTATTATCTGTGTTTGAAACTGCTCGAGTTGTTGTATTATGTTCCCTTTAATCAAGACTAATTTCTTTAGACAAAGTGTGAATCATATGGTTTCGATTGCAATTTAATTTAGATAAAAGCATATATACTACTGAGAAGAAGCAATACTAAATTGTTGTTGGCTGATCTTGAAAATTTACTGGTAGCAGAAATCCAGAGTTGCATGGTTCCGTCAACTATTTTGGCATCACATTTGAAGTGGATATAATCTTTCGTCGGTAATGCATAGAAAAATTGCTTATATGATAGATAATCAAGGAATCTTTGTTCGGCCGAGCATGATTTTCGAATTTAAAAGCTTTTTTTGTTTCTGAATTATGGTACAACTTTTTCATTTTTTTTTTTCCCTTCAACATGACAAGAACGAAGTTTGTATCACACAGCTTACAAAAGTAGAAACCAATTTTTAGCTTAATCAGATTACTTCACTCTCCCAATTACGAGACCGTCTCTCTAAATTGATGGGCGCATCTCCTGTGTAAGAGGTTTCAAATTTCAAACGTCATCCCAAACACCCGCCTGCTCTAATCAAATCCAAAACCCACGAGAATAACCAAAAATTCTACAAAATGATATGTTTTGTACCATTTTGGTATAAAGGCAAAATTAATGGTTAGGAGGAAGACAGCACAACAAACACTCAATTATAGGTCGTTTTTGAGGAGAGATGAATCCCAGTTGAAGAAAGAAATTGGTACAAGTAAACAAACAAACAGGGTCTGCTTATAAAAGTTGCCTTGTCTTATACAATGCTATTGAATAATCTAGGCCCACTTGTAAAAATAGTCTTATCTAATACAATACTCGTTAACCTACGTTGTTAATGAGTTACAAAAAAGAAAGCATGAAATTATTTTTTTATTATAAGAAAAGCATAAAAAATATGTGTATATGCATTAACCATTAAAAATTAATATTACAAAATAATGGAAGGCCAAATAAAATAAAATGTTTTGGCTATTAAGAAAATGGCCAAAATTTAGATAGATCCGATCTTTAAAAATTCAATAACCCACATTGTGTCACACCATTTGATGAGATAATATGGCACAATTTGGACTATTAAATCTTTAAAAATTGGGTCTAACCCGGTATGAGTCTAAAGAAAGGAAAGGTGAACTTTATAAAGGGTCAATCTAATGAGGAGTGCCCAAATAAGATGTAATTCAAGTATTAAATTTCATGAAAAGTAAAATTTATTAGAAAAAGTACTTAAATGCGAAAGAGCATAATAATGGTTAACATACATTCACATAGCAAGTTGAGTGTGATTTAAGTGTTTAACAAGTGTTATTAGCAAAATCCATTTATAAATAATTATTAGGTTTTACATATATAGTGAAGCATTTATAAATTAATACTTGATAAATTAATAACATTTAATAAATAATAATTTTTCGATCCCGACTTGAACTAATCAACTAAATTAATAATTTTATTGAAAACCTTATATAACCCTTTGATCCCATTCATATCATAAATTAATAATGCACTAAAATTACATCTCATATTTTTCTGAAACATAAGTCTATTGCTGTTTGTTTTATCCTGAAATTTAAATCTATCCAAACCTCATTCCTAATTTTCCTTATTGTATCTAAATGTTTTGGACATGAATTCTTATATTGCAATAAATTATGAAGAGTTAATAATGCTTTAAGTGCTTCTTTTTTTGTAATAGGCTCCATAGTTACTGTATCATCTCTAACTTTCATCATTAGCATGATTTTGAGTAATGTCAGCAATAATATCTTTTAAACTGGAGACCTCTAAACTTGTTTCATTTTCATCATCTGGATAATCAATAGGTAATTTACATATTTAGACTTTGAACATCTTTTTATTACTAGAATAATTCATATTTTTATAAAAATAAATTAAAACTTTAGTCGATTAAATGAGTGTTTATTTGAATTGTAAGCACACTCAATAAATTAATAAATTATTAAATTATCAATTAATTTTAAATTAATAGAATTTGTATAACTCCGAAATTGTTAATTTATAGAGGTTTTACTGTAATTTGTATTAAGGAAACTACATAGCTTTCATTAAATTGAGAAATTAGTACATTCATTCAATAACTTCAAGGCTAATTAACCATGTAGCTATAATTATTGCTAGCTATGACTTCATAAAAAGAAGAAGAAGAAAGTATCATACCCAATAATGCTGCACAAATATAGTACTGATGTATACATGCTTAAATTTAAAAACTGGTATTGGTTAAACTATCATGACACAGTTAAGAACAATTTTTAGTAGGGACGAATACAAGAGGATAACTTTGCATCTTGGAAAATTAGAAATGAATAGATAATTTACATTTCTTTTATGATTCAAAAAGCATTGCAAATATATGATAAAATTAATCGAACAAGATATTGTAAGGAAATGATCATGTATAAGAGCTAACTTTTCCTTTTCTAATGTATTGCTGCTTATCACTTGACTTCATCCTATAGTATCAGGTATAGTTGCAAACAAAAGGACCAAGAATAATTGCAAAGAAAATCAAATATTGTGCAGGAATTGCGAAAGTGTTAACAATAATTGGTAAGAATAATTACACATTCATGGATTCAATTTGTAGTTTTGTGAAGTAGAAAGAAAGAACTCTTTTCATGATTCATGAATCATGAAGTATGAACTCTTTTCATGATTCATGATCTAATTGCTTGAGTATACAATAAAAAAGGGCTAAGAATAATTGCAAATTAATCTTGTTTTCAAATTTATGAATTATAAATTGTAAGAATTGTGAAAGTATTAAGAATAATTGGTAAGAATAATTACAAAGAGAAACAAATATTATTTTAGGATTCATTTTGTAGTTGTGTGAAATAGAAAGAAAGAACCCGTTTCATGATTCATGAATCATAAAGTATGATTTAATTGTTTTTCATAAATGAGAATGAGATGCTGAGGCATGTATGTAGTATATGTTATAGAAGGACTAAGAAAATTGACCAAAGAAAAATTAATCTTCTTTTCATGATGCATGAAGCATAAAACAAAGTATAATTCATTTGCAATTGAAAGTGAACAATGAACTGAATTAACAATATATAAATTTAAATATATAACTTAAATTAAAATAGAAAAGTTAAATAAATTTATTATATCTAAAATTGAATAAATTTAGATTATTTTAATTATCTAAATTTAGACAAGCGTAGATAGTTTAGATAATTTAAATTTAGATAATTTGAATCAACAGAGGCAATTTTAATACACCATTCACGCGACTTCTATCTCTGTAGACCTGGTTATCCGGTAACCAGTTATTTTGCTCTTTCTTCAATTTAATTTTATGCACTTTTTGATTTCTTTATGCGAACTTGGCCCCACAAGTTCAACCTTCTCAGCTGCTATAATTGTGTACGAATCGAATTGACATTGGACTGAATACTTGGGTGTCAATCTAATACCAATGAAATGGTACAAACCGTTGTACCATTTTGAAGATGCTTCGCAAGAAGAACCCTAGATTATTGATTCTTCCCAAAATTACCCAATATTTCTACCCAATCACCTTCTCAATCTCCTTTATTACTAGAATTGAAGGCATGAATAGACAAAAACCATTAGTTCCATAGGTTAATGATTGAGGGCAGCTCCTATGCCTTTCCTCACAAAACCACCTCTCCTCTTTATCTAGCTTATGTCGTTCACATCCTTTGTCTGTTGAATTTCAACTAACTTTTCTGCTTTTGGCTTTGTTATCACCAGGTTTACTTAGTAGGTCGAATCATGACTTGGATTAACAGGGGACACCAGCTGATACATAGACAATGGTGGACAAACTAGTAGCAGCATTCCAAAAATTCAACTTGTCATTGGAGCAAATAGAAGGTATGGATCTAAACCCAACTGATATTGAACCAAGTGTGGAAGAGCGCAGGCTTAGTTTAGTAGGGAAAGTTGTAGGGAAGAAGATAGTAAACTTCATGGGTATGAAGAACTTTACTAGCCATGTTTAGGGATACTCAAGGAGTTTCAAAGTGACTGAAGTGAAGGCTAATCTTTTTCAATTCCACTTTGAATCCAAAGAAGATAGAAATAAAGCCCTGTAGGAAAGGCCATGGGTCCTAGATAATTAGTTATTGGTCCTTAGGAGGTGGAATCCATACGTAGAAAATGACCCCAGTTTCTTCAATGTTTCCTTTATGTGGATACAAGTTTGGCATCTCCCAGTACATTGGATGAGTAAACTACAGGATTTAGGTTAGGGCAGGTTTTTAAAGCAGTCAAAGAAGTCTAATTCCTTCAAGAAGGGGAAAGAAGGGTAGACACATGAAAATTTTGGCTCAAATTGACATTTTGAAACCTTTCCTACGAGGCACTGTTATTAAAATGAGTGGGGACATGTCACTGGACTAAGTTAAGGCATCCAGATTTTTACTATCGATGTGGGATCACTCGGCATGGAGATAGGAATTGTATGGCGGAACTAGGCAAAGACCCAAATCAAAGGAAAGGGTAATACGAGGCATGGATGAGAGTTGGGAATATTATGGCATCTCCATTAGGTTATAGGGCTGCTTAGACTCAAGTGATAAAGAAGAGCGAATAAATAAATGGCACAACAGAAGAAGAAAGGAAATCCAACAATGACAAAAGTTCTCTGGTGAGGAAAGCAGTACTCCAACACCAAATGAACAGATATGTTGAGAGACTAGAGACTATGTGTGCACCTTTAAGTACCGTACAAGCTGACAAAGGTGAAAAGAGGGAAAAGGATGGGAAGGAATACGGAACCAATGAACCCCAAGTACTACCAAAATCCCAAGGGAATGGTGATGTAGAGGCACTAAGGGATATCGATGTTGAAATAGAAAACCAAAAGAAAGGAAATGAGTCACCTTGGCTCATGATCCAGTGTATCAGCAATACCAACACGACATTATAGGAAAAGAAAACACTATAGTGTCTACCAATAAGCAGTAGAAAAGAGGCGGTCCAAAAGGAACAAGAATCGCACTTAGTGTCATGAATACATGACAGGAAGAATACATACTGTTGGGGAAAAAGAAGTTTTGTCTGAAAAATGTAGATGAGGAAATGATCGCTGGGTAGCCTAAACATGGACAAGAAAATAAGATAGCCGAACTGAACTAGAATGACACTAGAAGCAGAGAGGAGATAGAGGCAGCCCCACCAATGCCTCCACCGTGCAAATGATATCTACGGTATGGAACTGCCAAGACGCTAGGAGCTCCTTGGTAGTTCTCTAACTCAAAGAGATAATGCATCTCCATTCCCTAAACTTGACTTTCTTATGCAATATATATATATATATATGGAAAAAGTTAAAAGAAGGCTAGGCTATGAGAATTGCTTTGCAATGAACTCTGTGGGTAGAGCTCGAAGCCTAACTATGTTATGGAATAATGACCTGCAAGTAACTTGTGTGGAAACTACTAACTTCTTAATTGAGGTCCAAATACAAGATGTTGAAAATAATAACACCTTGTGGTTTGTGCATATCTATGCGAGCATTGATGATTGTGTGAGGAAGAAACATGGTACTTAATTGATGAAAGAAAAAAGAGATGGGTATTGGCTGGGGAAGTAGAATTGGAACTAAGAGGACCTTTAGATATTTTAGGGACTTCATTGAAAAAAATAGTCTAATGGACTTGGGATATGAGGGATTCCGTGGACATAATGTAACAAATAGGAAGAGGGAGAGGGCAAAGACTAGACAGATGCCTTGGAAGTCAAGAATGGTGCATGAATTTTAGAACTGCAAAAGTGGAACACATACATAAGGAAGCCTCTGATCACTACTTGTTGTTACTCAACACTAACCCCAACATCAAGAAAATTAAAAAAAAAATATTTTGTTTTGATAAGATATGGATATCAAAGGAGGGGGCTAATGATATTGTAACTAGCGCCTGGGGAGATCAAGAACAGTTAAATATGTATAAGGTAACTAGAAGATCAGAGCATGCAAAATAGCTTTATTGGAGTGGAATAGAAAGGAAAGGAACAATTCCAGGGTGAAAATAAAAGCTTTAAAAGAACAGTTGGCTACTGCAGCATTTGGCAATCAGGGAGCAGAGAAAGAAAAAATGGCAAGGTTGAAACAGCATCGGGAAAAAGCATATAAAGAGAAAGAAATGTTTTGGAAAAAAATCTAGGAATAGGTGGTTGAAAGAGGGAAATAAGAACACCGCCTTTTTTTTATACCAACACAAGTATAAGGAGAAGGATGAACAAAATTTCTAAACTACAAAAACATGATGGTGATTGGACTACCCGTGATCAAGAGTTGGTGGATGAAGTGTGCAATTTCCATTAGAACCTATTCACATCTAACTAGCTAAGAGAGGTGGAGAAGGTATTAAAGGATGTTCCTGCTCAATCACAAGATAGATGAATGACCAATTGACTAAACCTATGGATGCAAAAGAGGTCAAAGTAGCCTTGTTCTCTATGAACCCAAGTAAAGCTATTGGACCAGATGGTATGCCTTCTAGTTTCTTCCAACATTTATGGCAGTTTCTTAAACATGATATTGTTAATGCCATTAAAAGTTTTTTCCATTCAGGTCGCATGCTTAACTCCATCAATGACACCTTAGTAATTGAGATCCCCAAAGTTGCAACCCCTATCAATCTTTCTAATTTCATATCAATCAGCCTTGGCAATGTAATGTATAAAACTAATTGCAAAAATCCTTGCTAATAAGCTCAAAAGGGTCTTGCCCAATTGCACAAGTCTATGATAGTCTACTTTTACCCTTGGAAGGCAATCTTTGAACAATGTTATTATAGCCCATGAAATCCTTCATTTTCTTAAGAACAAAAGACATAAGAAAACTAGTTTCATGACCCTTAAGTTTGACATGGCCAAAGCTTATGATAGGATTGAATAGGTGTTTTTAGGAAGAATGATGCTCAAGATGGGGTTCTATCCCTTATAGGCTAAATGGATTATGGCTTGTCTTTTTACTATATCTTACTCTTTCAATTTGAATGGTCAAAAAGTGGGTCTTGTCAAACCCTTAAGAGGCATAGAACAAGGGGACCCTCTATCCCCTTATCTTTTCATCATCTGTGTTGAACGTTTATCCAACTTACTCAATATAGCAACCTCCAACAAATTAATAACTATTGTTAAAGTGTGCAGGAATGGACTAGGCATGTCTCATCTCTTTTTTCCAGATGATGCCCTCATGTGCCGCAAAGCCAGTGAATAGGAGGTAGGAAAGCTCATAAAAATTCTGGACCTATATAGCAAAGCATCAAGACGGATGGTGGACTTTGACAAGACAATAGTATACTTTAATAAGAACACCACACAGGCGTGTAGAAGGAAATCTCTGAGAAATTGGGAAATATGAAGAAAGCAAAAGCAGGCAAATACTTGGCGCTCCCTATGGAAATTGGAAGATCTAAAAATCAAGTATTTGGATATCTCAAGAGAACCATCATCAGCAGGCTTCAAGGTTGGAAACACAAACTGTTGAGCCAATCTGGAAAAGAAATTCTTGTGATATCAGTACTTATGGTGCTCCTTGCTTATGCCTTACCTTGCTTTAGAATTCCTAAAGGATAGTGTAAAGAGATTTGCAGAAAAATAGCCTAGTTTTGGTAGGGGGACATGAGAATGAGAGAAAGCTACAAATGGTCAATTGGAGTTAGATCACTGAAATGAAAAGCAAAGGTGGACTTGGATTCTGGAATTTAGAAAACTATAATTCTGCACTGCTAGCCAAGCAGTTATGGAGAATTCTAACATCTCCTGGCCTGCTTGTCAGTAGAATCCTAAAAGCCAAGTACATGAACAAGAGTGATTGGCAAAAAGAGCCTCCAAAAAATGCCTCGTAGGTATGGAAAAGCATATGAGGTGCCAAAACCTTATTGCAAAAAGGATTGAGAGTTGGATTTTAGGAACAGATGCTGGCAAAGTCACTATAACCAGGGATTAAAGAAGCCAAGTATAGAAAGTCAATGACCTAATGGCACAATGGAAATGGAATGCCAAGCTGATCCAAGAAACCTTCGGAGAAGAAGATGGAAACAACATAATTAGAATTCCATTAAGCATCTACCAGAGGAAGGACAAGTTGATATCGAGATATACAAAATCAAGCAATTACACTGTCAAATCTGGATATGTCATTGTCCATCAGGAGGAGAAAAAAGCCACAATTCAAAAAAAAGAAGAGAGTGAAACAAGTGTAGAAAACTCCAAAAGGAGAGCGTGGAAGGAATTGTGGGGCTCAAATGTTAAACATAAACTAAAACACTTCTTTTGGAAGTACTTATATAACAGCTTACCAGTCAACAAAATAATCAATAAGAAGACTGGGATAAGTGATAGGATCTATAGGGGATGTGGAGAAGAAGTAGAGACATTGGAACATATTTTCTTTAAATGCTATATAGCTAAAAGGATATGAAAATTGGCCCCAGTAAACTGGAATGGATTACAAGATCTGTAATTAAACTTATGGAGATAGTGGAAATGCTTACTACAAGCAAAATGAAGAGAAAAAGGAGATGACTATATTGAGCTAACTATTAACATCCTCTGGCAAATCTGAAAAGCCAAGAATAAGATGCATTTCACAAACTGTAAAACTAGAGAAAGAGATATAGTTAACAAAGCCCAACAAGAGTGGTTAAAATTCAAGAAAGCTTTGGAAGGGAAGTCCAGAGAGTGCACTGTAAGAACAACTCAAGAACAATGCAATATATCAAAGATGCTAAGAAAGGAATGAATCCATGCCATCAACACTGATGCAGTAATGTCATCACATCTATTATGAATAGGATAAGGCATATTAGCAAGGAATTGGACAGATATGGCAGTGAAAGCTTGGGCTGTGATGGCAAAGAGAAAAGGAATACCTATGTTGGAAGAAGCACCGGCAATCAAGACCACCTTACAAATGGCCAAAGATGCTGACTAGAAAGAAGTTAAGATCTTGACTGATTACAAGGAGGTTATTAACAGAATACAAGCTAAAGACCTATGTCACACAGCCATTGGAATAGTAATTGAAGACATACTAGAACTAACAGAGTTGTTTAGTAATGTAATTTCTACTTCATCTTAAGGAAAGCTAATACTTGTAGTCACAAGCTAACACAGTTAGCCGTTATGTTAGTTAATGACACCAAATAGGAGACTAATTTCCCAATGTGACTTACTCAAAGTGCGTTAATGACACCAAATAGGAGACTAATCTCCCGGTGTGATTTACTCAAAGTGTACATGAAGAAATGGTGCTGGTAGCTTTTTTTCTAATTAATATTGTATTATCTAATGTTAATATAATATACAAATGTTACCCTTTGACAAAAAAAAATAAGAAATCCATTTTTAGCACACTTTTGGAGCAGTTACCTTATTCAACAACCAAGAGTACATCCCCAATTCTAAGCTTCGAGCTAGTGAAAAAAGGTGAGAACTTTCTTAATTTTATTTTGCTCGTTCCTTTTTTTTTTCTTTGACTAAATCAATCTATTATTATTATTAGCATACATATACACACACCACATACGCTGTCAAACTCCACAATTGGATCATATAGTCTTACATATGAAGAAGGATTTCCTGACATAATAAACCATTTAGTAAATGGAATTCATATCACTAGGATAAATGTATTTACATAAGGTATAATAGGGTTCAGGGTCATACGCACCCAAGTTTGACTAGTTTGTGAAGACTAAGCATCATGAAAAGTTAGGTATTTAAAATACTTAAAAAAATCAGAATAAAAAATCCCTATAATTATTCCCTATGATTAAACTAGGTTAGCCCTAGTTTTAAAGAATTTTCTAAGTGTATAACCCTATTAACTAAGACTCTTAAAATTAAACTCTAAGCTAAAAGTTCAAATTTTGATCTTATGAGGAAAAGTTGGCTTTTTAATTCATTAAGAATTTGGCCTTGAAACTATTTTTATTGAATCCAAATAGGGAGTACTTCCTTATTTACGTGCAAATAAGGAAGTACCCCCTATTTGGATTTATTGAAATGATGTTACACGAAAATAAGTTTTGAACGCTGATAATATGAACTGCCTGTAGCTTGAATACAGCTCACTCAAACCTAAGGGACCAATGTGCAAATAATAGATAATTTTGCCACATTACTTCTTGAAGTTACACGTGTCAAACACATGTCGCATAGCTTGACACATATCCACACACGTGTCACAACCATTAACATATGTCACATCATAATGTGACACATGTCATCTAGCTCGACACAGGTCATGACTCTATAACATGTGTCGCAATTCCATCACTCCTCCAGTTGATTCATCACCATCCCATCTTTCTATAAATAAGGCCCCTTCTCTTTATTTACACATCAAAAATTAAAAACTCTCATTTATACTCCTGAGAGAGTATGAAAATGTAAATTAAAGAGGAGAAAAGGAAGAATAAAGAAGGTTAAAAAAATATGAAAAAAGGCCATAATAAAAAAATAGTGCTAGAAAAAGATGCATCCTATCTAACATCAAAGATATCAAGTGAGTATCCATTTATATTTATGTAGATGTATATTGTGTCCATATAAATGTTATAATACTCAAATATTGCTGCATTATAATCATATAGTTTTAGATCTACAATTTATATAATAAATTATGATAGATCCATGATAAAAATGGATCAAGTAAATTTAAGATTAATAGTCGTGTGTATCTAAATACTACCATAATGCTTGCCCTTACTTTATTTAAGTGGTAGGTAACCATACATGATTAATATACGATTGACTTTATTTAAGTGGTGGGTAACCATACATGATTAATATATGATTGTTATATTATATAGTGATGATTATACTTGATCGTTGAATCGGTCTGCAAGTGAGTTGAATCAATTGTTGGTTGTGTGCATTATCGCATTGAAAAATGTTCATGTGCTTGTCTTGCCAAAGAAAGATATTGTCGTTGCATGTGCTTGACCATACCAGTTGTGTACTTTATCGCACTGGTATAAGTAGTTATGCCAGTGCTGTGCCTTAATCCGTCGAGCAAACAAGGGTTATGTTGAATATCATTGTACATGCTAGTTCACAACCCACTATTTAGTTAAGAGGTTATCCACTTATTAGGTCGAAACTAAAAGCACTTTCAGAATTGGTCTATTATTCAAGAGTAGAAAGTTGACCTCATGATGGTGATATAAGGTGGAATTGGGTCATCATGAACAACTAATCCTGTATCATTTATTGTGTTGAGATTTTTTTTAATTTTTTCTTACTTTGTCTCATATTACTTATATCAGGTCTAACTATCCATCTAATATTTAATTACATAGTTCTCACTAACATGTGTTAACTCACCCATTATTAACAAATTTTGTAGATGATTTGAATATTGAGATACCGTACTAGTGACCTAGCAAACAGTATATCAAGTTGTTATTAAATCTCATGTAAAGAGACTAGGTGTAAAGACAACTTGATTTGTTCCACTGCAGTGTGTTGTAACTCTTTTATTATAAAATTCAATAAAAGAATTTGTGTTTCAATAAATAGACTATTGTGGTATTTGAGTCTTAGTGAGAGTTAGGCAATCTACTACTAATGAAACCTTGTTGGGCGTTAAAGCTGGGGTGTGACAATTAGTTTTATTAGAGTGAACCTCACATGGTCTCTACACGAGATGAGTTTGGAGCAATGTGTTGTGATTCCGACTATGCAAGAAAATGCAAGAAATTACGTGCCACATATGGGGCCTACCTCCAGAGTCCGTAAGGAATTTTGTGTCACGTATAGAAGTCAACTCTAGAGTTTGAGTTCATCCAAATGGACAACTTGGATTGTGACAGGCTTTACAAGGATGCAAAGTCCTTCAATCGGCGTGAATATGAGGCCCTTATCTCACAACAAAAGTGAGAGAAGTTTAATAGTTTGGGCCCATGAGCTATTGAATAGATTGGGTTAACTATTTTGACCTCATGATTTTGGTTCAAAAGTTATTCGGACTAACTCTTAGGTTCGAGTTATGACAATCTAATTGTCATACACCAACTCTATTCCTTAGTAAGGTTTCATTGGCAATGGATTGTCTAACTCTCACGAAAACTCACTTAACTAGTTTCATTGGTAATGAACTGTCTGGCTCTCGCAAAAACTCACTGAACTAGCACAATAACATGTTTATTGAAAGACAAATGCTTTTATTGAATTTTCACAATGAAAAAGTTACAACACACTATAGCGGAACATACCAAACACTCTTTACTCCTAGTCTCTTTATACGAGATTCAGCAAAAGTTCTATCTACTGGTTGGTAGGTTACTAGAACGATGTCTCAACATTCAAATTAACATCTAAAAAATTTGTTAACATTGAGGTAAGTTAACACACCTCAGTGAGGCCCATGTAGTTAACTTTTAGATATATAGTCAAACTTGATATAAACAGTATTAGATAAGCAAGAAAAAACAAATAAATCACAACACAAAAAAGAATATGGCATTGGTTGTTGGAGACAATCCAGTTCCATATTATACCACTATCACGAGTTCAAACTCCGTTTCCCAAACAATAGATCAATTCCAAAAATGTCTTTCACTATCAACCCCATAAGTGGACAACCTCCTATTTAAGTATTGGATTGTGAACTAGTGTGTACAATGATGTTCAATAAAACCCTTACTTGCTCAATGAATTAAGCACAACACAAGTATAATCACTTGTACCAAAGAGACAAAGTATACAACTGGTACGATTAAGCGCATGCAATCACAATATCATTCTTTAGCTAGATGCGTACATGAATTTTTTCTGGTATGATAAAGTACACAACTAGCAAATGATTCCATTCACTTGTAGACTGATTCCATGATTAAGTACAATCACCATGTGTACAATATAACAATCGTATTTGAAGCATATATGGTCATTCACCACTTAAATAAAATAAAGGCATGCATTATGATAGCATTTGAACATACTAGAATAGTAATCTTAAATTCTACTCGGTCCACTTTAGCATGAATCTAACATAATTACTATATGGAGTGTAGATCTAAAACTATATGCTTATAATACAATAATATTTGAGCACTAGAACATTTATATAAGCACAGCATATATCTATACGAATATAAATTGGCAATCATTTGGATATCCTTAGTGTTAAATAAGGTGGATTTTTGTTGAAACTACTTCCTTATTATAGCCTGAAACTATCTCCTTATTATAGCCTTCTTTCTCTGCTTTCTTTAACCCTTTTTGCTCTTCCCTTTCTCCTTTTTAGCTCACTTCTCTTACCCTCTCAAGAGTATAGATGAGAGTTTCTATTTATATGTAAATGATAGGGAGGGCCCTATTTATAAGAGGATGGGATAGTAATAAGTCAGCAAAAGGAGTAACGGAACTCCGACACATTTCATAAGGTAATGACACTTGTTGCGCTGGCATGAAATGTGTCCACTACGGTGCGACACATGTTAAGGGTTGTGACGTGTATGGACATGTATCAAGCTATGCAACATGTGTGTAACACATGTCACTATAAAAAGAAATATGGTAGAATTATTAGTTATTTTTGTATTAATCCCTCAAGTTTGAGTGGGTTGTATTCAGGTCACAGGTAAAACCTCTTTACCCAAATCTCCTAAAGTTGATTTAGCTCAAGTTAGAATCTCCTTAACTAATGGTGAACACGAACCTCCTTAGTTAGAGTCTCTTAGGTTGAATTAGTTTAATATAGATTAATGCTAACTACTGCTAAGATATCTCATACAAATTGATTGAGAAAAACCCTAATTTTCACCATGACAAACCCACTCTAGTTAGAGAAATTAGAGATGCAATTTTTCTTTATTTTCTTGGACGAATTTGGGTATTTTTCTATCAAGATTTTTTCAAAATCTCAGAAAATGTATGTTGAGTAGCCTTGCTAGCGAAAGCTTGATGAGTATTTATAGACAAATAAGTTGTCAATATCTTTATGGAAACTTGAAATCAATTTCCAATAGGATTTGACTTTCTTATTCTAATAGACCACTTGTATTTGGAAGATTTAAACTTATTTGTACTATAAGTTCCTCTAGTTTATTTTGTCTCACAAATTAAACTACAACTTATAAAGCTTATCTTGCAAGACTCCACTTAAAATTCTTTTAATCCAGTTAAAGAATCTCTTAATATGTGTGATCCATTATGTTCTCATATACGTTGACAATAACTATAAATTATAATTCTTAATAAATAAGAACTAGATAAATTAAAACTGCTTTTAATTTATCATGATTCTGCTAATTATTCAATTCATTCTTATATATCAAAATTGATATCTAACAATGATCATGACTACCCAAGTAATGAGAAAAGTCAAGTAGATGAATTCACCTTTTAGTGAACATTTATTGTGTAATTAATATTTTTTTATCATAGTTATCTCATATTAAACTTGAAATAAGTTGTACCTGTTGAAGATATATGATTATAGAAAGATTTGATATTGTAAATATTAGGAAAGATTTGATTTGATTTGTTTTGATTATAGTATCAGATATTAATTAGGTAACAGATTGATTTAGACTAGCATGATTTTAGGATCTAAATTAGATTACACTTATGTATATATATATTTGAATATTGTGTAGTCCAGAAATATGAAGAAGTGTATTTTCTCTCCCTTTTTCTTAGTTTTCACGGTATCAGAACGTTAGACTATGTTATCAGTTTGTCTTTTGACGTGACCCTATTTGAGTCACTTTTAGGTCTTTCTTGTATGAATTATAATGGCAGATATGCAAGGTAGTAGTAGAGAGATAAAAACAGTAATTTCTGATGTTATTCCTACAACATAAAAAATTACTGAACACAAACTGAGTGAAAATTTTTTTTTGAATTGGAGTAAAACTATTCGGATATATCTGCGCAGCATCGATAGAGATGATCATCTCACTGATGACCCACTCGTTGATGGGGAAGAAAAAAAGGTTTAGCTAAGGGAAAATGCAAAACTATTTTTACAGATCCGAAACTCTATTGATAATGAGATAGTCAGTCTCATCAATCATTGTGAGTTTGTTAAAGATCTTATGGATTATTTGGCTTTCTTGTATTCTGGTAAGGGTAATTTAAATCGTATATATGATGTTTGTAAGGAATTTTACCGTCTGAAAAAACAGCAGAGATCCCTTACAGAATATTTTATGAATTTTAAATGTGTGTATGAAAAATTGAATTCTCTCCTTCCTTTTAGTACTGATGTAAAAACTCAACAGTCTCAACGGGAACAAATGACTGTAATGAGTTTTCTTGCAGGATTACCAATTGATTTTGATGCTGCTCGAACACAAATTCTCTCTAACCCAAAGATTGTTTCCCTCCATAACACTTTCACACGAGTGTTGAGAACCGAGGGATTTTTGTCTATTTCCAATGTTACAAGTGCTCTCGTGAGTCGAAGTGGCGCTGGTTGAGAAAATAATGGTAGAAACAGTGGCAAAAATGGGACTGGTGGGATTGCTAGTCATGGACGATACAACTCAAATCAGCGAGTCTATTATCACTGTAAGAAACCAGGCCATACCATACGTGCGTGTTGGAACCTTTATGGTAGAGCTCAACTGCAACCCCCGTTTGCAAATTTCATAACCCAAGAAAACAATTATGCACCTTCTGACAAATTCATACTCATCTTTGCTGATGAGTTTGCCAGCTTTACTGAGTTCCAGGCCTCACAAAAATCTGCTAACCTATCTTCTAGTACTAATCCTCCTTCTATTGATCACTCAGGTAAACCTACTACATGCCTTGTGTCATCTTCTAACAAATGGGTCATCGATTTCAGTGCAACAGATCATATGACCGGTAATAAAGGTATCCTCTACTATTTTAGTCCTAACAAAGATCATCCGAATGTTATTTTGATTGATGGTTCATGTGCTTCAGTTATGGGTTCTAGTGTAGCAATTCCTATCTCATCTATCCCATTATATTTAGTCTTATGCTTACCTAATTTTTCTTTTAATTTACTCTCAGTCAGTAAAATTACAAAAGCTCTCAAGTGCTCTGTATCATTCTTTCCTGAATATTGTGTTTTTCATGATCTTATGATGGGAAAGATTATTGGTAAAGAATGTGAGTCTGGCAGCCTGTATACACTTGAAACCCTTTCATCGAAAGTGCCGAAACCTGTTGCATGTTCCTTTACCTTGACTCCTCTTGAAATTCACTGTCGTTTGAGTCATCCATCTCTACCCACCTTGAAGAAGTTATGTCCAAGTTTCAGAATTTATCCCATTTAGATTGTGAGTCATGCCAATTTGTCAAGCATCATCGTTTGCCCTACTTGCATAGAGTCAATAAACGGGGTACATTCCCTTTTGAATTAGTGCACTATGATATTTGGCACTCTTGTCCAATAGTATCTAAGTCTGGTTTTAAGTATTTTGTCACTTTTGTTGATGACTACTCTCATGTTACTTGGTTATATTTAATGAAAAATCGTTCAGATTTATTTAGTATCTTTTGTTCCTTTTGTACTGAAATAAAAATACAATTCAATGTATCTGTCCGCATTTTGCGAAGTAATAATGCAAAAGAGTACTTTTCAAACCCTTTAATTCGTATAAATCAGAAAACGGAATCCTTCACCAATCTTCATATTCTGACACACCATTACAAAATGGTGTTGTTGAAAGAAAAAATAGACACTTATTAGAAGTTGCTAGAGCCCTTCTATTTCATATGAAGGTTCCTAAGCAATTTTGGGCAGATGCTGTTTCAACAGCTTATTTTTTAATTAATCGCATGCCATCTTCTGTGCTTGTTGGTGAGATTCCTTATTCAATTTTGTTTTCAACCCAATCTTTATTCTCTATTGAACCACGTATATTTGGGTGTACTTGTTTTGTTCGTGATACCCATGCTCAGGTGTCTAAATTAGATCCCAAATCTCTCAAGTACATGTTTTTGAGTTATTCACATTTTCAAAAAGAGTATAGATGTTATTTTCTAAATTTATATCGTTATTTAGTCTCTGCTGATGTTACATTTTTTGAGACACATTTATTTTTTCTTAAGTCTAATATCTATAGTAGTTAGGAGGAGGAAGATGATATTCTAATCTACACTGTTACAACAACTGTTCCTATCAGACCACCAATCACTCAAGTGTATTCTCGTCGTCCTCAACACATAGACTCACATCCTCCACTATCTTCTCTGTCTACAGATCCGAGTCCTGATCCACCGCTTCTTCAGTCTCTAGATTCCAGTCTTCATTTGCTTATTGCTTTAAGGAAAGGTAAAAGACAGTGCACTTATCCAGTTTCATCATTTGCTTCATATGATCATTTATCTCCCTCCTTGCGTTGTTTTACTGCTTCTTTAGATTCAATATCTTTTTCTCAACGCTTATTTGAGGCTTTGGAACATCCTGGTTGGCAGGCAGCTATAGAGGAAGAAATTATGGCTCTAGATAATAATGGTACCTGGGATTTGGTTCATCTACTAACAGGTAAGAAACCTATTGGTTGTAAATGGGTATTTACTGTTAAAGTCAATCCTGATGGTTATGTTGCTCGCCTCAAAACTCGTTTTGTTGCAAAAGGGTATGCTCAAACATATGGGGTGGATTATTCAAACACATTTTCTCCTGTAGCAAAACTTACCTCTGTTCGATTATTTATTTCCCTTGCTGTTACTAATAATTGGCCTTTGCACTAGTTAGATGTTAAGAATGCATTCCTTCATGGAGATTTACAAGAGGAAGTTTATATGGAGCAACCACCTAGATTTGTTGCTCAGGGGGGAGTTTGGTAAGATTTGTAGATTCCGAAAGTCATTATATAGTTTAAAACAGAGTTCTCGTGCTTGGTTTGAGAGATTCAATGAGGTGGTTCAAGTGTTTGGCGTGAAGAAATGTAATTCTGATCATTCTGTCTTTTATCAACAATCTGAAGTTGGTATTATCCTATTAGTAGTTTATGTTGATGATATTGTTATTACTGGTAGTAACAATGAAGGTATTGCAGCCCTTAAAAATTTTCTTCAATCGCGCTTCCAGACAAAAGATTTGGGTATGTTGAAATACATTTTAGGCATTGAGGTTACAAGGTGTAAACAAGATATTTTCTTATGCCAAAGGAAGTATGTCCTTGATCTTTAAAAGCAACAGGAAAGCTAGGTGCTAAGCCATGTAGTACACCAATGATTCCAACATGCAACTTACAGCAGATGGTGGGGAGTTATTCTCAGATCTTGAAATATACCGAAGGTTAGTCGAAAAATTGAATTATCTTACTGTGACTCGTCCGAACATTGTATATTCGATTAGTATTGTGAGTCAATTTATATTCTCACCAAGAACCATCCATTGGACAGTTTTAGAACAAATCTTATGTTATCTTAAAGGAGCTCCGAGACGTGGTATACTATATGGTAATCATGGTCATTCTCATGTTGAATGCTTCTCAGACGCGGATTGGACAGGTTCTAAAATTGATCGAAGATCTACAACTGGATATTGTGTTTTCGTTGGAGGTAATTTGGTATTGTGGAAAAGTAAGAAACAAAATGTAGTATCTCGCTCTAGTACAGAGTCTGAATATCGGTCTATGGCACAATCCACTTGTAAGCTTATATGGATACACCAATTATTGTATGAGGTGGGAATCAATAATTCACTTCCAATGAAGTAATGATGTGACAATCAAGCTGTCCTTCATATAGCATCAAATCCAGTTTTTCATGAGAGAACAAAGCATATCGAAATTGATTGCAACTTTGTTCGTGAAAAAAATTCAGCAAAACTTGATCTCAACCAGTCATGTGAGAATTGGAGAGCAGTTAGCTGATATTTTTACTAAATCTATAAATGGTCCGAGAATTGATTATATTTGTGGCAACATGGGTATGATTAACATCTATGCTCCATCTTGATGGGGAGTATTGAAGATATGTGATTATAGAAAGATTTGCTATTGTAAATATTAGGAAAGATTAGATTTGATTTATTTTTATTATAGTATCAGATATTAATTAGGTAATAGATTGATTTAGACTAGCATGATTTTAGGATCTAAATTAGGTTACACTTGTGTATATATATATATTTGTATAATTGTGTAGTCCAGAAACATGAAAAAGTGTATTTTCTCTCCCTTTTTCTTAGTTTTTAGTACCTATTCCATTATATGATTAATATTCATTTCTTGAACCAAAATATTACTCCGATGAAGAAATACTTAAAAACATGTTCTAAAACTCTTCCACTTAGTTCTAAGAATTCTGAATTACTTCTACAATTGGCCAGACATGAGATAACTCATCTTTCATAAGATGTGGTAAATCTTTATAAGTTGTTCACTATCTTTCTATATTTCAAATATATACCTATATGCTAATAATGTGAGCATTCCCTGTTATGGAAGAAATCATATAACAAACAAAGTATAACCATCAGTACTCACGATACGATGATAACTTTAAATCTAATGATCACTTAAACAAATGTCACTTAGAGATTAATCCTTTGGCACTTAAAGAATATCTCTATGTAGATCAATTCAGTGAATTTGATTATCTTTTCAACCACACATATATTAGTTTAGGTGTCTCATACACTATAATAGATGAGATTTACTATTTCTCATATAGACGCGGCATAATATATGCCAGTCTAACCGTAATGCTCTGTTTTATTAATACTTTGATTAAAGATATTTAAGAATAAATCTTATCCATAATCGAATAAACCTCACCATCATAACTCTTATAATTTTATCACTTAGATTTAATCTAAGAGTTTTATCATACAAATATAAATATCTATAAATAATCAATATGGTAAAGATATCATGTAAAATAACATAAATAATTCAAGTGCATATTAAATGTTAGAAGTTAGTTGACTTTAGGTCATATACACTTTCAACTAGCATGGGACTAATAAGAAAAATGAAAAAAGTCATAATTAGCAATGGACTAGTTTGGTAACGCTATCCAATCAATATTTATAATAAAACATTTAAAACATAAATTATAACAAGTAAACACATAGAAACACATAGCATACAAACATAATATCTAGATGTGATGTCAAATCCTAAGGAAAATGAGTAAAATACATAAGACACATAAACACATACAATCTATCTATTAAAAGGGCCAACTATCATCTAAAAGTAAAAATATAAGAAAATAAACATATCTAACATATCTATTATATTTGTCTATCTAATTACAATTTTTGCAAAACATAACCTATTTATTAGATCTTGAGTATTCGAATACCCTCCAAATTATTATAAAACTTAAATTACATAAATAAACCATAAAAATGCCTAAAATATTAAAGAAATAAATAAAAATACATAAAATATATAAAATATATAAGATCACATATTTTCAAGAATTTAAAGGGTTGTAGGGTTAACTCCCTCTGAAGAAATGACTAAGATGAGGGAATATTGACCTATCTATGTTCAAGAATCAACAAAGGGTCAAGACACCAATTTAATTAAAAATACTTTAATAAAGAGAGTTAAAATGTAGTAAATTCACATTATTTAGCTAAACACAAAGAAACTTAAAACATTCAAAATGGCAAGTTAAATGCATTTAAGAGAAGCACAATTAGCAATTAAAGAAAAAAAAAACCATCCTAATTGAGAGATTAAGAAGCTATCAGAGTCAAAATATATTTTTCAAAAGATTAGGGTCTAAAATAAAATAAAAATAAAATTTTGGGGTCAAATTATAATTAAAATAAGTACCTAAATGAAAGAAAGTTAAAATTTTTGGATCACAACAGAGTTATTAAGAAACTCATGGGGCCAAAATAAAAGTTCATTTTCTTATGGTTTAAACCATCACGGTAATTGTCTGGATTGTCCCACTTTAGGCCCGATGAAGTAATGACAGATTACCTAGAAAAAATAGTAATGACCCACTTAAAAAAAAAACTCAAACAATTCAATTTTGTTTTTAACCCAAATAGACCAAATCTAAAACTAAATAAACCTAACCAATAGCTTTTGAATTGTTGGCCATCACCAAGGACTTGGTGGGGATGGGAGGTAAAGAGTTCAAATCTTACTTCCCACCAATTGTCACAATATGTGATTTCCGTAAAAAAATCCAGACAGGTGCGCTGGTCCGATGGTGGTTCAGTCCCTATCAATTTCCCAATAATATAGATAAAGTGACGATGACAAAAAAAAAATAATAATCAAATTAATCCAACTCCTTAAAACTCAAACAAGCTTGACTTAAATCTAAACAAACCCAAAGAATCAAATTAATCCAAGTAAAAAAAGAAAAGGAAACAAAAGACAAGGTAAGCATTAGCAAGTTTCGTTGGCCTCTAGAAATATTCCGACAAGAATGGTCGGAACTTCGTCGGGATCAAGCTCTGGTAGCTTATTTTGGGAACAAAAACTAGAGAAATAACCTCCACATGACAAGAAAGACAACCTCACTATCTATATCAACTCAAGGTTCATGAACAGGGGACAAATAGATAGATTTCTTTCAAAGCATCCAAAACCCAAAACACACAAAATGTCATGAAATATGCACTAAAATCTATTTTAAAATATGCTATAGATTCATCAAACATATAGAACAACCTTTGACCAACTATCAAGTATAATCTCATTTGCCAAAAGTTGCCAATAATAACATACCCAATTCAAAGTTCAAGGAGCTAACTTTTAATTTTGACATTTTCTTATTTAATCAAACATCAATAGACGGTTAAAAGGGTCTCTATGAGGCTATAATGATCATGAAACGGGCACAAATAAAAGCAAAGCATGAATCACCATGTCTAATCAAAAGATAAAAGCTTAGAACTCCTTTATGATGGATTTAACCTTTTACCCAAATTTGAATAGATGGAAAAGAATAAACAAGAGTTACCATTGGTGCTTGGGAAGTCAGATTGAGCATAAACTCTGGTAGTGTATAGATTTTGAACACAAAATAGACCCAAATCGACAGCTTCTTTGGCAACAAGAGTTGCGCCTAAGATGATTTCAAAACTCCAATTTCAAGCCTTTAAAGCCGCTTTCTCCAGATACTCTCAACAGGGAAATCATTCTATTATGAATCTAGAAAACACAGGAAAAATAATCTAACCCAAAAGGTCTAAAACAAAAGAGAAAGCTGGGGACGAATGGGGCTGGTTCATTAGTCCTAACGCCTTTTCTTTTCTGAAATTTTTCTTCTTCTTTCCTTTCTTTCTGATCTTTTCCTCTCCTATTTGTTTCTGTTACTGCTCCTTTCATCACCCTTTGCTTCTGAAAAAACCTAAACTCCTTGTTTAGTAACTATTTATATAGAATAAGAACTAGATACAATGGTTGAGATCAATTCTTAGGGAGGCAGATATAGGTGGTGGCATTTTCTTGATCAATTGATCAGAAATCTTGATAAGATTTCGTATTAGAAGTGGAATGGGAGGGATGGCTGGTACAGGTACAATATCCAATGAGAAAAAATGAGAAGGAAAAAAAATAAAGGCCTCCAGTGTTGTTTCTGTGATGCGAAGAAGAGGAAGTATGTTAGGATTTTTTTATGTGAGCAAAGGGTTTTTCTTCAAACTTTTCCTATCCTTTTTGTTGGGATTTGTGTGAGATTTGTTTTGAATTTGTTTTCATTTCTTTTGGTTTTTGGAGTTAGGTTTTGGGGGTTTAAGGAAAATGGGTTTTTTTCTTGATTTTTTGAATTTCCATTCTTTTGTTCTTTTCTTTTTCTTGTTTTACTTTTCTTTGCACCAAACCCACAAAAACAAAAAATAAAAATGAATACTTGAGATAAATAAAATAAATAAATAATAATAATAATAAACTTGAGATAGACAAAATTTTACTGTATACATCTCAAAGAATGAGCATTTGAAAAACTAAGCAAATAAGGAAAAAAATTTCGATAATTATTCCCTATGAGTAAACTAGGCTAATTCTATTTTTCTAGAATTTTTTGAATTGTATAACCCTACTAACTAAGACTCCTAAAATTAAACCCTGAGCTAAAAACTCAGAATTTGTACTTCGAAAGGAAAGTTGACTTTTTATCCATTATAAATTTGCCCTTGAAACTATTTTTATTGAATCCAAATAGGAGGTACTTTCTTATTTATGTGTGATATCTTAAGTAAATGGATATTACATTATACAAATCCAGAATGCTAATAATCTAAACTACTTGTGGCCTGAATATTATTTACACAAACCTAAGGGACCAACCTGTTAATAACTAAAGTTCTTACCATATTACCTTTTGTAGAGACACATGTCCTAACACGTGTCATCACATCTTGACACATATTATTAGTGTGTGTTGTAGTGACACGTGTCACCAAATGTTGACACGTGTCATAATACTATGACACGTGTGGCATATTCGACCCCTCTTAGTGCTGACTTATCACTTTCACGTTTCCTTATAAACAGGGCCCTCTTCATTTACACATCAAAAATTAGAAACTCTTACCTATACTCTTAAAAGGATAAGGAAAAGTGAGCCAAAGAGGAGAAAAGAAATAGCAAAAATTGCCATAAAAGATAGGAGAATGATGCCATAATAAAGAGATAGTGTCATGAAGATGACAACCTTACCTAACACTAAGAATATTCAAGTGAGTGCCCATTTACATTTATGTAGGTATATATTGTGTCTATATAATTGTTATAATGATCAAACATTCTTACATTATAAGCATATAGTTTTGAATCTAGGCTCAATATAGTAAATTATGCTAAATCCATACTAAAATCGAACCAAGTAAAATTTAATATTACTACTCTTGTGTGTTTAAATACTACTATAATGCATGTCCTTACTTTGTTTAAGTGATAAATGACAATGGGACAGTGTCGAGACAGTGATAAGCTAACTTAGGACAAGAAGATTTAGGTAAGTGTCCACTGCATTCATGTAATGATAATGTTGCATTCGTATAGTTATTATATGATAACTTTCTTTTTGTATATTAAACATATAGTTATAGACCTGCATTTATAGCAGTAGTTATGTCAACCTCATATTAAAATCAGACAAAGTAAAGTTAATGATTGCTATTTTTGTATGTTTAAAAACTACTATGATGTATGTTTTGTCTCATTTAAATGATAGTTTCTTGTTTAAGGTGAACATACTTTTCAAATTACTATATTACAAATGGAATTATTTTCTTATCAAGCATGCTATTGTTTTGTGAATCTAGGTGTGTACTTTATTGCATAATAAATTTTATTTGCTTGTCTAGCTAGCTATTGTCCTCGTGAATCTGGATATGTATTTTATCACACCGAAAAGTGATTGATTGAATCAGCTTGCAAATACAATGAAGCATTTACCGGTTATGTACTTTATCGCATTGGAAAGTGCTTGCGACTTGTTTCGCTAAAGAATTGTCTTATGATTGCTTGTGCTTGGCCATACCAATTATGTACTTTATCATACTGGCACAAGTGTTATGCCAATAATGTGTCTTGATCCGTTGAACAAGCAAAGGGCTATGTTGAATATCACTTCACACATTGATCCACAACCCACTATTTGGGTAGGAGGTTGTCCATTTACTGAATAGTGAGTGAAAGGCATTTCCAAATTAACCTAAGTGATTATTGAAGTAGGAGGCTGAGTTCGTGATTGCGGTATAAGGCGGAACCGGATCGTCACTAATAATTAGTGCAGTATCCTTCCATTATGTTGTGATTTATCTGTTTTATGTGTTTCTTATGTGCTTGAATATACATATTCTTGAAAATTTAATCTCACTTATATAGACAGACCTCACTGGACTGTTGAGTTCACACCAAAACACTAACATTTCTTTAAGGATCGAACTATTCAAAATAGACATGAAGAAGAGATCATCCCAGCATAGCAATGGTAGTTGAGTGTATTAAAGATATACAGAATCTAGTGAATTCAAGTAGAGCATAATTTCTGCTGTATAATAGTGTAATACTATGAGTTGTAAAAATGTCTCTACAGTAAATGAAAACTATTGTTAATTTTCAAATTAGTGATTGAGTGAGTCCTGACAGAAATTAGGCAATCCACCGCTAATAAAGTGTCAAAGAGGGATGGAATGCTTTATCGTTTAGGTAGTCCACTAGCAAATGCTTCGTTGAACTTATAAGCTGAATCAACCAATCACTTTCCGATGTGATAAGTACACATCAGGATTAAAGATATACAGAATCTAGTGAATTCAAGTAGAACATAATTTCTGTTGTATAATAGTATAATGCTATGAGTTATAAAAATGACTTACAATAAATGAAAACTATTGTTAATTTTTAAATTAGTGATTAAGTGAGTCCTGATAGAAGCTAGGCAGTCCACTGCTAATAAAGCCCCAAAGAGGGATGGAGTTGTGGTGTGATAGATGCTTCATTGTCTAGGTAGTCTACTGGCAAATGTTTCATTGTACTTATAAGCCGAATCAATCAATCACTTTCCGGTGTGATAAGTACAGATCAAGATTCATGAGAATAATAGCAAACTAGACACGTAAATAAAATTTTTGGTGCGATAAAGTAAACACACAGGTTCACAAAATATATAATAGCATGCTTGATAAGCAAATTCTAGAAAAATAGGATTAGCCTAGTTTAATCATGGGGAATAATTACCAGAATTTTTTATTCTAATATTAAAGTATTTTAAGTACCTAACTTTTTGTGGTACTTAGTTTTCACTAAACTAGTCAAACTTGGGCGGGTATAACCCCGAACCTTATTGTACCTTGTGTAACTACAATTATCCTAGTGATATAAATTCTATTTACTAAATGCTTTATTATGTCAAGAAATCCTCCTCCATATTAAGACTATATGATCCAATTGTAATATGACATCTTTTCCCGTTAAAAGAATTTCATCCTAGAAATTCATACCTATTTTTGAGAATACTTCTAGGTATTTTCTTTGAATCTCTTCCTCTAACTCCCAAGTAGCACTTTATATTTCATGGTCACTCCATCATATTTTAATCAATGGTACTTCTTTTGTCCTCAACTTGCACACATCACATTCCAAAATCTGGATTGGTTTTTCTTTGTATGTCAAGTCAAGCTGCAGGTGTAGTACCTAGTAGTCTAATATATAATCCTTATTTGGTTGGTACTATCGAAACACGGAAACATGGAAAACATCATACATTCCTACTAGGTTTGGAGGCGAAGCTAATCTATATGCTACTTTCCCAATACATTTTAGTATCTCAAATGGTCCTACATACCTAGGGCTTAGCTTGCCGCCATTTATATGCTTGATGATTCCTTTCTTTGGCAATACTTTTAGAAAAACTTTGTCCTCTTCCAAAAATTCTAGATCCTTATGATAATTTTCAGCATAACTCTTTTGTCTACCTTGGGCAGTAGTCATCCTTTGTCCTATTAGGTTTACTTTGTCAATCGTATCCTCCATCCAAAGAATGATATTTGGTATAAGAATTTTCCTTTCTCCTACTTCCTTCCAATGTATTGGGGATTGGCACCTTCTCTCATGTAATGCTTCATAAGGTTCCAGACCAATAGTTGATTGATAACTATTGATATAAGCAAATTCTACTAGAGCCAAATACTTATCCTAATCATCCTTGAGATCCATCACACATGCTTGAAGCATATCTTCTAGTATCTAAATGATCCACTAGACTGGCCATCAGTTTGGGGATTGACTAAGGTGCTAAATCTTAATCTTGTTCCAAAGGTTTCTTGTAATTGTTTCCAAAGTCGTAAGCTAAATCCAGGATCTTGATCAAAGATAATGGTTTGAGGTGCACCATACAATCTAATTATTTCATCTACTTACAGCTTGCCTAACTTGTCCAGAGAATAGGTCATATTAATAGGTATAAAATGAGAGGATTTGGTAAACCTATCCATTACTGCACATATTGCATCATGTTCTTTATGACTCCTTGGCAATCCACTAACAAAATCCATGGTCACTTCTTAACATTTCCTTTCTAGAACCGGTAGGAGTTGGAGCAATCCAAATGATTTTCGGTGATCTGCTTTCACTTTATGACAAGCCAAACAAGTGGATATACAATGTGCAATATCTCTCTTCATGTTGTTCAACTAATAGTATTGCTTTAAGTCCCTATACATCTTGTTTCCTCCTGGATGTATTGTATACTTTGAACATTGTGTCTCTTTCAAAATTCTTATTTAAGATAGTTAATATTTGGAACACAACCCCTATTTCGGAATTTCAGCATCCCTTCTTCATTAATTTGAAAATCCAGTAGTTTTTAACATATGAAGAAAAACCAATCTAGATTTTGGAACATGATGTGCAGAAGTTGAGGACAAAAGAAATATCATTGGTTAAAATACGATGGAGGAACTATAGAATAGAAAATGCTACTTGGGAGTTAGAGGAAGAGATTCAAAGAAAAGACCCAGAAATACTCTCAAAAAATGTGTGAATTTCAATGATGAAATTCTTTTAAGAGGGGAAAGATGTCAAACTCCACTATTGGATCATACAGTCTTATATATGAAGGAGGATTTCTTGGCATAATAAAGCATTTGGTAAATGTAATTCATATCACTAGGATAATTGTAGTTACACAAGTTATAATGGGCTCGGGGTCACACACGTCCAAGTTTGATCAATCTGTGGAGACTAAGTACCATAAAAGTTAGGTATTTAAACTACTTAGAAAATTGGAATAAAAATCCTAGTAATTGTTCCCTATGAATAGACTAACCCTAGTTTTTAAAATTTTTCTAAGCATATAACCCCACTAATTAAAACTCTTAAAATTAAATCCTGAGCAAAAACTCGAAATTTGTTCTTCAGAGGAAAAGTTGACTTTTTGCCCATTAAGAATTTGACTTTGAAACTATTTTTATTGAATTCAAATGGGAGATACTTCCTTATTTGCATGTAAAAGCTTAGGACGTTTACCTAAATGATATTACATGGAAATAAAGTTTTGAATGTTGATAGCCTAAACTACCGGTGACCTAAATATAGCAATCAAACTTGAAAGACCAATGTGCAAATTAGGGGTGAGCAAATTCGGTACATACCGAATTCATAACCGAATTCAAATTCAATTGGTAATTTGAAATTGGTATTTGGTAATTTGGTACAAATTCGGTACGTACCGAATTCACCAAATTTTAATATGGTATGAAATAGGTAATGAGATTATGAATTTGGTAATAACCGATTTTGCATTCAAATTCAGTAAAATGAAATAGGGTTCCGCATTACCGCATTCGAATACCAAAATAGTTTATAAAATTATATAATATATAGATAAATGCTATTTAGTATTAGTATATACTACTAATATATTATTATATTATATAGGTAAATGCTATTAATAATAGTTAGTATATGGTATTATCATGTACTTATAATAATAATAATATATAATAATGTACAATATATTATTTTAGTATTTGTTAATTGTTATATGACTATAATAATACAAATATATAGTAATACATAACAATATAACATAACTATAATACTTATTATTTTATACATGAGTAACATGACTAGAATTAGATAATAATTAATACATATATGTATAATACTAAATATTAAACAATAAACATAATTAGTAATTAGAATTTAGATATTGGTAATTTGATACATCATTCATGTTTGAATTATTGAATATTTGAATGCGTAACCTGTAACTTGCAAGTATTAATGTGCTCTAAATTTACATTACATATTTAACATAAAAATTCATATTCTCTATTCACTAATCTTAAGGCTTTAAGTATAGACAAGACAACTAAGCAGTGTGAGTGAGTGCATATGAATTGCAAATCAATGTATTAGTGTATTGACTTTCACAATAACATATGTAAGTAAATAAGTTTTATGTTGATCTGAAATAAATTATAAGTTTGTAACTAATATAACTTATCATTAATCATTGTAATTTGTAAGTTTGTAACTAATATTACTTATTATTAATCATTGTAAATTATAAATTCATAAATTATCTCTAATCATTGTATAGTCTAAGGTTTATTCTAGTTTAAATTAATCACTTTTTATGTGTTCCTTAAATCATAGACTAAGGATTCTAGGTATAAGTGATCAAATAAATGCCAATTAAATTAAACCACAAAATGATTAGAACATAAGTAATGTGTTAAATTATGAATAAATTTGTGGATCAAATCAGTAATAATTTTTAAAAAAACAGTTTTTTTTTATAAATGAATTCGGTTAACCGAATTCATTACCATTTCCGAATTCGAAATCGGTTGCGAAATGAATTCGATTATAGTCGATTCGAAATTGAAAACGGTTTAGATTTCTATATTCACCGAATTCAGCTAACCGAATTACCGAATTTGTACCGTTTGCTCACCCCTAGTGCAAATAATAGATAATTCTGCCATATTCCTTCTTAAAGTGACACGTGTTACATTGGACATGTTCCACACATTTTGACACGTGTCACACCATAGTGTGACATGTCATGACCCTATAACATGTCGCAATTCTATCGCTCCTACTAATTCATCACCATCCTATCTTTCTATAAATAAAGTTCCTCTCTTCATTTACACGTCAAAAATTAGAAACTCTCACCGAGACTCTTGAGAGGGTAAGGAAAAGTGAGCTTAAAAAGAGATAAGGAAAAGCAAAGAGGGTCGAAGAAAAGAGGGAAAAAAAGGCCACAATCAAAGGAGATAGTGTTAGAAAAAGATCCACCTTATCTAACATCAAGGATGTCGAAGTGAACACCCATTTACATTTATAGAGATATATATATTGTATCTATATAAATGTTATAATGTTCAAATATTGTTGTGTTATAATCATATAGTTTTAGATCTATAATCCTATAGTAAACTATGCTAGATCCATGCTAAAATTGGACCAAGTAAAATTTAAGATTAATACTCTTGTGTGTCTAAATATTATCATAATGCATGCTCGTATTTTGTTTAAGTGGTGAATGACCATACATGATTAATATATGATTGTTATATTATATACATAATGATTATATTTGATAATTGAATCTGTCCGCGAGTTGAATCAATTATCGATTGTGTACTTTATCGCACAGGAGAATGTTCATGTACTTGTCTTACCAAAGACAGATATCGTGATTGTATATGCTTGACAATACAGTTATATACTTTATTACACTGGTACAAGTGTTTATGCCAATGTTGTGCCTTGATTCATCTAGCAAGCAAGGGTTACGTCAAACGTTAGGATAGGAGGTTATCTACTTATTGGGTTGCAAGTGAAAGGCACTTCTGAAATTGACCTATTGTTCGGGAGTAGGAAGTTGAGCTCGTAATGATGGTATACGGTGGAATCGAGTCGTCACCAAGAACTAGTGCGTATTCTTCAATGTGTTGTGGTTTATTGGTTTTTCCTTGTCTGATATTACTTATATCAGGTCTGACTATCTAATATTACATATATCAGGTCTGACCATTTCTAAGCAAATATAACGTACTTACAATCCAAAAAGCAAAACATATCTTTAGCAATAACAGGATTCCCAGCCAGAGGTGTTCTCAATGTATGATATACTATGCTTGGGAATTTGCTGCTGGGCTTGAATTTCTATACGTTCTGTTGTTTGTATCATTCAAATTTTTTTTTCTCATAAACTTGATCAGCGAAATTAAGCTTTCAATTTTTGCACGTAATCCTATGTCATAATGTTGTTCTAGAATACAGTCTGTTAAGCAATGCTCCATTCTCAAAAAACCAAGAGCATAATAATCCCTAACATGGTCCCTGGATCACCTGAGATGATGCTTACTTCCAGAAAGATCTACCACTAGTTCTAAGTGTACTACAAAGGTCAGTAATATCTATCCAAATATACAACTAATCATTGCATTTTTACAACAAAAACTATTGTTGGTGAACAGTTACTCTATGCAGCGAACTGACACCACAGACTGCTCAGCCTAATTTCTCCGTGCAAAGGAATCAGCTTAAGACGAGGTTTGTAGGCACAGAAATGAATTTCTGGTGAGGAACTTCAGGATTATTCCAGGGCCTAACTTGTGCCAGAGGCTCCTCACAGCCTAGCTTCAAGAAGGCAGCATTGGAAAGCACTGGAGCTGTACTTTTTCTGAATTTCGGTAATCAGTTCAAGCTGCTGGAGACAAACAATAAAATAAAATAAAATAATAAAACAACATAAAATAAAAGGCAGAGAGTATCAGTTCACAGGAACAAAACACCTGATGCTTTGTAGTTTAAGCTAAAAGATGCATCCCACACATTACCTAATTTATAGTAGCTATACAATGCAACATATTGACAACTAATAGCTACCAACCAAAAAGGGGGTGAATGACTGGCTTTCATAAGTTGTCATTTAACTTAAATACAATCTAAGCAAGCACATTTTGTTTCAATTACCAAGTACAGAAAATTTGCACATCTTTGTGCGCCATTAAACACAACATTTGGGTTAAGATGGAGGAGCTTTAAGAATTCAGTGCAGGAATAGGCACTTGACATTGCAGAAACAGAAGCAAAACATGCAAAGGACAGGGGCTGAAAGAAAAAACAGTCTTACCATAAAATATCCAAGCTAGTGAAACATTATCTATTATAATCTTTTGTCAGTCTTCCCATTATTGTCCATTTCCTGCTTCTCATCCTCGCTTTGCAAATCAAAGTGTAGGAGTGCATCCAGACTGGATATCCATAAAAAGGACATTGTTAAGAGATTTAACGTTTTAATAACAACCTTCACAAACCATGCACAACCATCAACAATAATTGATAAGAATAAGCATCCCACTAACCTGCAATTCTGAGGAACCCTCCATGATACTAAAGGCGATCCCTTAAATCTAGGTGGCAGAGACATATAGCTTTTCCAATCTTGAAGCAATATCCTGAGATCGTGAAGTTTACTATCCAGCCCAAAGCAACAATTTGCATGCATGGTACAGACTTCATTTAAATCTCGGCTAGGTTCGCAAAACCCACCAAAGTATGCAGTACTCAAAAATCTCATTTTTAGTCCAATATCTTGGATAAAAGTACCATTTTTTATTATGTTAAGTACATCCTGATCATGTAAACCAGGAAATTTCTCTCTTGATGAGTACCAATACTTGTAGAACTCTATGGATCGATTATTTGACCTTACAAACTTGAAACCACCATTAGGTTTGTTTTCAACACCATCAGATATCCCTGAAAAATGATCACAAGCAATCTGAAAATCTGCATCGAAGTAGAAATGGGGAAATGGATCCCTAAACCACATTACATCAGCATCCTGGAAGAAGAAAATGAATCAGAAAGTACTAAATATGAATGAAGCAAATACTTCTAAAGTTCACATATATTTACATGAAATATCACGTTATTAAATGAAATCAAACAAGCAACAAATGTAATAGGAAACGGCACAACTTAAGTATCATAATTAAATAAGTGAATCACCACAACAATGTTTAAGTCTCGAAGATAAAACACAAACTAGTGAATGTCCCAATAAATGCAAAGAAAAATATCCAAAAGACACGTAGAGAATCCTTCCTCTATGAATACCTCTGATAAGTTATATTTGGTTTTGACTTCCTATCTTTTGAGGATTGAACATGAGATAATCTTAGAAAAAAAATTAAATCATATGATGGAGTATCTTCTCACTCTATCTAGTCCTTAAGATTCCATAAGCCTCAAAATAACACAATAGACAGAGTTAAGTACTACTATTCTCCCATGCAAAGCAAGCAAACCACACACAAACACCAAAATGACACGTTCATCAAATTATGAGATGCCAATACCAAGATCCAGCCATAGACAAAATGTTGGTTCTCTGGATTAGAACTACAATATATGATTATTAAAAACGTTAATCAGCAGAATAAAACTGGTAACCATGGACCTAATGACCTTAAAAGACCTTGGACAGGGGATTATAAATAAAAACACAGTTACAGAAGAAATTGTTAAGCGCAACTGCTTAAGATGATTACAAGTGTTTGTTAATGCATATGCAGCTACCTCAAATGGGAATATTTGTGTGCCTGTACGAGAGGGGGGGAGGGAGGGAGGGAGGGAGAGAGAGAGGGAATACCGTGAAAACAAAGTTAAATCCCAACTCCAGAACAGATTGTAGGAAAAAAATCCTACTCCACATCATCTTTAAGTACGCTGGAGTCATGAAATAGGCCTCACTTGAAAAATTGACTCCTTCAGTAACTAGGGCAAAGCAATGTGTATGTATATCCAAACATCGAGAAAATGCTTTCATATCCAACGCAATAATCACCAAATGATTAAGAAGTTTCCGAGTGTGTTCTCCAAATCTGAAGCTCTCAAGAAAGAGATCAATAATTGAATTTGGTGAAGCCCACGCTTCATTCAAAGTAGTTAGAATTACTGTTTTATCTTCCATTGCAGCATCATTCAACACTTTTTCAAGCCTAAACTCCTTGCTGTCCTACAGTAACCACAGAGGTCAACAGAGCACGAGCATTTTATTGTCTACCATGGACAGCAAATAACAATGAGTCAAAGCATGGAGTTCTGCAAAGATATTAAACCAAGAAAAATTTTCCCTTCATGCGTATCAAACTATATTTTTTTCCAATGAACTCATGAATTTCCAGAAGAAAAAGCCCAATACCGCATTATGTGAAAACTCTGGCACCAATCTAGAGCTGCCTTGACTAAACTATAATGAGATACAACACGAGCCAGCTTAACCACAAAGGTAAAACTAGAACTACAGAATGTAGAAGGATGATGTACAAGTACATACAGAAGGACTTTACAAGAAAATTTTGCAGTAATAACCAAAAAAGCAACTGCAACCACTATCATTTTCCTATCTCAGTATTGACAAGTAAAATATTATTCCATTTATTTCCATTTTCCATCATCCTCTGAGAAAATTGTCAGAAGCAATCGTGCTTATATAAATCTTCTTCTTTTTTATCGTGTTATAAATTGTGCTTATAATGCCCTCATTGGATCAGTAAACCTTCTTCTTTTCAGCCAAAATGGTTAGTCAACTGATAACTTAGTCACTCATATAATAAAGAATCTGAACATCATCTTTATTCGTTGAAAGAACATTTTGATTAAACAATAAGTTAAGTAACCAAAACAGGATATTTCAAATAACTCAGCGATCATTTGCTCCATATGCTGTAAATATTTCTCGGAGATCAAAATTTTTAGGGGGCAGGCCAGTAGGCATGGATTCTGCAGAATCACTGTTCATGGTTCTTCAACTAATCAAATTTCTCAGCATAACTAAACATGACGCCAAGGTTCAAAGGCCCAAAAAAAAAAAGCCAAACCCTTTATGGAGTCCGAAAACACAGTAAAAGAAAGGCCAACAACTAACAAACCAACTGATATTCCCTTCTTCTATTCAACTATATATGGAAATCAATACAATGGACAGGCACGCACTCACCGGCAGACGAGAATTATCAGAGGAAACATCGTCAGAGAGTAAGTCAGGGTTCCCGGAGGCATAGTAGTAGTAATAAACCATCGGCATTTTCAACCCAACAGAATCAGTAGCTCTATAGAGAACAAAGCAGGACAAAACCACAGCGCTTAGGAAAACAATCGCAGTAAATACTCGCCGGAGATACACGGCGGAATTAGATGCAACATCCGGCTTCATCTCGCCGGAATTTGAGGGCAGCGGCGGTTTTGGCGGCGGAGACGAGAGAGGAAGAAAAGAGGGAGAAGACAATCGACGGCGAGGAAATATATAGGCGGAGGAGAGTGGCGAAGATGATGGCGATGACGAGATCATGATGGAGAATTGGTAGAGATTCGGGTCGGATTTGTAGGCATTGGGCGTAGAACATAGTACTCGTTACCGTGCGTGAGTATGTGAGACAGAAAGTGCGGCGAAGAGGGTAGATGCGGACTTTGTCGGTTTTGATTTGGTTTTAAAGTTTTGAGAGATGTTTTGGTTGTTCAAGAGAAACAGTAAACGTCTATATAGAAATTTGTACCGCGGAAATTTTGAAAATTGGGGTGGAAATTAGAAAGTAGTGAAAAATTAACAAATAAATCTAGACATTTTTTTGTACTCCCTCCGTCCAACTTTAATAGTTCTGATTTTTTTCACACAATTTAAGAAAAAGTAGTTAATTTTGTTGGAACAATCAATTTAGATAGCTATTTTTCTAAAATACCCTCACATTAATTAGAGTACAACTTTATGGGAACTTGAATTGATGGTAAAAAAAGAATCAAGACTCATTAAATGGGATAGGTTTATAATAACAACAACTTACATTGAATAAGGGTATTTTAGAAAAATTAAAATACAACTACATTCTTCAATTGGAAAATGAGCTACAATTTGGGACAGACGAAAAAGAAAATATGACTATCAAAGTGGGACGGAGGGAGTATTTAGATTTACCAGTACTCAATGCACACCCAGTGTGTGTGCAATCAAAAAATACATAATATTTATGATCATATATTTTAAATAAAATTTTTATTACTAAACCAAACTTTAATCTTTTAAATATTTTCCAAAAAATAATTTTATATTGCTAGTTATAATATTTAGGGGTAGTTATGTTGAAATATATATTTAAATAGTTGAAAGTAAAATTAGATCAGTAGTTATAGATAGTTAAAATAAAAATAGTTTTTATAAGAGTAAATTCATAAAACGACAATAAATGTTAACCCCGATGTTAACACCAAACTCCTTTCTCAGGCTTTATATATAATATAAATTTTGTTAAAAAGAAATAGTAATTGAATTTCAATTTTACAAGTGTCCAATAGGCATTTTTTAGATGAACTTTTATAAGAAAAAAGTTTTTTCTATAAGTTAATATATATATATATATATATATATATATATATACTCCCTCCGTCCCATTGTTAATGTCATATTTCACCTTTTTCATTGTCCCAAAATTAGAGTCACGTTACACTATTTTCCTTCTAACGTTCCGTCCTTGCCCTCATAGTGCATGTGCTAGAAAATCCAAATAAATTTGGTGGGACCTGCTATTTATTATCCATTTGGAGAAGCAAGAGGAGTACGTTAGACTAACTCTCACTTTATAAGGCCAATAATAGCGCGTGTCTCTAACATACAAAGGGATGCTTTTGGTTAAGATGGGACCCACGAAATCATTACTCCATGAAAAACACAAAGTGCAGCTGAACATTGTACTTGCGACGGGGTAAATTTGGAACAAAGGCTTGACTGTCAATAATGATACCACTGTACATAAAAAGTTGCATTCCCTATAAACGTCTCTAATATTGGGACGGAGGGAGTATATAGAATTTTATATCGTGTAAGTGTATAAAGTGATCATTACACCCTTCAATCCACTGCAAGTTCATCTCCTCCACGCTCCAGGTGTCAAAATTTCAAGTATAAAATGACCATTATGCCCTTCAATCAACCTCTTGCTCAATCTACCCCGTTTACGCATAGTCAATGCCTACCTTAAAGTGTTTTAAGGGTAAGAAATTTCAAGGATGAGTGTCATGTTTGCGTATTGTAAAAATATTACTAAAATGGAAAGAAATTAGATATCAAATATAAGTATACTTTTAATTTATACATTCAATAAAAATTGCTAAATAGTATTGTGAAGAATTCTGATACTTCTTCTTGCTGTTTGAAATGTTTTGCTTTATTTTATAAGCAATTGAAGTGCATATCATAGATAAAATTTAGTAGAAATTTTATTAAATTTAGAGTTGTTGATTATTGTTTGCTTCTAATTCGTATGCTAAAATTATTGGCCTTGTTTGACAGATAAATTTTTTGTCAAGTTTGTCTGCTATAAGTTTAAAAACTTTAGCTACAGTAACTTCAAAAAACTTTTCAAAATTTTTAAACTATACATTTCAAAATATTAAAAAAAACATACTTCAAAATTTTTTTTTTAATTTCTATAGTAAGCTACAATAAAGTTTTAGACAAATACCTAAAAAACTCACTTGCCAAACGGGGCCATTGTCTTTTCTTTTTCAGAATGTGGAGGCTGTGAAACATGGAAACTTTTGTGGTTTTTTAAACTCTAATTATGTTTTAATCAAATTGGCCGTCTTTAGATTTTGGAGTTGGCAAAGGGGTGTTTAGAGATTCAGTAGATGATTGCTTCTTCATTTGCAAATTATATAAGCGCAATCTTTTTTATTTCCATCTAAGGTAAGCCCGCCTTCTATAGTTTTTCCTAGGGAAAAATTCACTTTGAATTAGGGACACATTTCATCTCCAAACTTTTTTGTGCAACACATTTAGTACATGAATTAATAGCCCTGTTTGGCAAGTGAGTTTTTTTTATATTTGTCTAAAACTTTATTGTAGTTACTGTAAAAGTTGTAGAAAAAATTTTTGAAATGTGTAAATTTTTGGATATTTTGAAATATATAGTTTAAAATTTTTGAGAAGTTTTTGAGATTACTGTAGTTAAAGTTGTTAAAAAAACTTATAACAGACAAACTTGGCAAAAAACTTGCTTGCCAAACAAGGTCATATAATTTCTAACCAGATTTAGTTCAAAAACAGTAAATTGTTTAATTTGGAGGGAGAAGACTCATGCGTATAGCACGTGGCAGTTGATTTGGATTGCGAAATTATTTTTACTTAATGGCCACGTGCTAAACACGTGAGTCTTTTCCATCCAAATTGAACAATTTACGGTTGTTGGACTAATATGGCCAAAAATTATTAAATCATGTATTAAATATGTTGCGCCTAAAATTTTAGGGATGAAATGTATCCCTAACTCAAATTTTAGGGATGAAAAGTGGATTTTTCCCCCTTCTTCCTATCTAAATGGCTATTTAGATATGGCAAGCTTACAGAACCGACATGTTCCAAACTGGACATCATGGCATACTGTGTGTAATGAACTTCAGCCTGTTTGCCATGAAGAACAGAAGGAACTTGATGCGGTTGAGCTACTGGTTCGTGGCCTTTTGGTCACTGTTTTGGGGTGTTTTGGTTGTTGTCTTGGTGTATAGGGCAACTCTCAAATTGCAGTCCAATCGGTTCACAAGGTGGTACTCAACCGACTAAACTTGCGGGCTGGTTTGGTGTAATGGTTGGCACTTGGTAGGTTTTTTTTTTTTTTTTTTTTTTGAAACTAGAGGGTGTAGTGAAGGGGCTATTTAGGTCTGTTAAGGGCTTTGAAGTTGACTAGAAGCCTGGCCGAATGGGTTTGGAAGCTGGTAATCCAAAAAGAATTAGGATTAGTTGTAGTTCAAGGTGGGACTTTGTTCTTGATTAGAAAACTAGGGTCGTAACTTCCTTTTTTTTTTTTTCTTATCATTTTTGAGTCTGTTTTGTTCCCATATTCGTAACTACGTGTAGGGTTTTGTCTTTGGTCCGAAATCTGTCCTGCGTGTGTCCTTTGTCGCAGATTTGTCTTACTAAGTTATGCATTCTTCAAGGTTCTATTCGTGACTTACTTGTCCATGAGTCACACATTGATGGACTAATGGGACACTTTGGTGTCACCAAGACTTTAGCTATGTTGCAGGACCATTTCTATTGGCCACGCATGTGCAGGGACGTGGAGCGGATTGTTGAAAGGTGTGGTGTGTGCCATAAAACTAAGTCTCGGGTCAATCTAAACGGTTTGTATACTCCTTTACCTATACCTCACCAATCTTGGATTGATATTTTCATGGATTTCGTACTTGGTTTACCTCGATCTAAACGTGATCATGATTCTATATTTGTTGTGGTAGATAGATTTTTTAAAATGGCTCACTTTATTGTATGTCATAAAACGGATGATACTTTGCACATTTCTGACTTATTCTTTAAAAAAATTGTTCGTTTGCATGGCATACCTAGGACTATCGTGTCTGATAGAGATGTCAAGTTTTTGAACTATTTCTGGAAGTCATTATGGGGTTGGTTGGGAACCAAACTGTTGTTCTCTACTTCTAGTCATCCTCAAACGGATGGACAAATTGAGGTGGTCAATAGGACCTTATCCACACTCCTACGTGCAATCATAACGAAAAATCTTAAGTCATGGGAGGAGTGTCTACCTCATGTTAAGTTCGCATACAATAGGGTTGTGCATAGTATTACACAATTCTCATATTTTAAAGTTGTGTATTTTTTTAACCCCTTAACTCCCTTAGATTTGTTGCCATTATCTTTTTCTGAGCATGTGAATTTAGATAGTAAGAAGAAAGTTGAGTTTGTGAGATCATTGCATAACAAGGCTCGTACCAACATCGAGAGGAGGACGGCCCAATATGTCCAACAAGCTAATAAGAACAGGTGCAAGCTTGTCTTTGAACCTGGTGATTGGGTCTGGTTACACTTGCGCAAGGAAAGAATTCCCAAAAAATGACAAAACAAGATGTCACCAAGAGGAGATGGGCATTTTCAAGTCATTGAGCGCATCAACGACAATGCATACCGCTTAGATCTACCTGGTGAGTATAATGCTAGTGTTACATTCAATGTTGCTGATCTAAATCCGTTTCTTGCAGGGGACGAGCACGATTTGAGGGCAAATCCTCTTCAAGAGGAGGGGAATGATGCGGTTGAGCACGAGACCCATGGTGCTCAGGAAAATCCTGTAAAGGTGCCCCAAAACCCAGTGACACGAGGACGAGCTAAGAGATTCAAGGAGTCACTTCAAACCTTGGTTCATGCCGTCCAATCTCAAGAGAAACCACCCATTGAAGGGATTGAGTTGAAGGATCCTTGCAAGACTACTAAAGTGTTGCTGACAATTGAAGATGCAAGTGTTCAAGCTCCAAACGGCGGATTGGGTCACTGAGCTTACGGTCTATGTATTGTTGGGCTAAACTTCGGGCAAGTAAAAGAAATGGGCTAGCCAAATTTTCTTAATGTTTTCCCAGCTTTATTAGGGTTTAGTCAAAGCTATAAATAGCCTTAAGTGATGTTTTACATTCAGTTTTTCGATATTATTCAATAAAAATTTCAGAATTTCGTCCATAGATTGTGGCAAATTCCTTTAACTTGTGAAAGCTAGTTTGAACATCCTAGAGTTGATCTTAGGTTATTTATTGACTTATCAATCAAGCAAACACACTTGATTGTGGCGTCCTCTATCGTTGAATCCGTTCTTGAGTGGTCCAAGTTTGGATTCGACTCCATTCGTCTTGCAACGTGTCCTCTAGGATCCTAAAATAGCTTCCGCGCTCACATCAGAACTTCAGTTTATCTTAGACCATTCATTGAAGAACATCCTTTAATGGAGTCACCATTTTCAGGCTGGAAGCTCGAAAACGAAGGCAATGAAGCAAGAACAATATTGCATGATCTATGCTCTGAGCTTTTGAAATTTTGGTCTTCAACTTGTATGTTACGGTGTGCTGATATTGATTGAGATAAAAATCCATTATTCTTACATGGTTCATCAACTGAGTCAACAACTAAATCAACTTAATTACCTAATTGATTTTCCCTTTCTTTTCACTATCAAAAGTTTAGCTGACAATGAAACAGACATTCAGCAAGCTTAACTATGCATCAAAGAAAATAAGCAAGCAACTTGAATATCAACAACCTAAAAGTGCTCACAAAAGTAAGAAAACAAATATAAAATGATGAAACGGTTTTAGAGTTCGTTGCCAAAGTCTAGAATCATAAGTTACAGAGTATATACGATTCAATTGACTTCCTAGCCAGTGCTTTTCTTGGAATTCAAACTTTGAGATTGGATTCCAACTACTATAATACTTGTTTAAATAGTAAGCAACTACCAATAGTTTGCTAATGAAACTTGTAAATACCAATCAAACTTAAGTGGCATTTTATCAAAAATTAGGCTAGTTAGTCAAAAGCAGTGTGACTAACCTAAAGGAAAGTGATGGACAAAGCAAAAGTCTTGAATACCCAAGTTAATGCTGCAAAATCGAAACATAAAACATGATGCTATTACAGTGAGATATGAATGGATACATATGCTGAAGAAAAAACTGAGTGGAATGAAAGCAAGAAATTGAAAGAAGCCTTCTCTGTGCTACGTTGGAACATGAACGAAAAGAAGCGAAGCAACCATTGGTAGTGTATCTAGCGGTCTGTACTACATACCATTCAAGGTTTGCTTGTTCATAACAATTTCATCTCTAAAATGGTAGTTTATGATATCTAAACTAATCCAGTACTTTGTATTTCAATTTAATGGTTATGAACATGGTTCAAAGTCGCCGTCGCGATTGCGGTCATGGTCTGGACCGTTCCACATCGGTCTCAACATATCGGTCACGGTCTCGGCGAGATGCGAATTTTTGAAATATTTAATATTCTAAAAATTGTAAAAAATATGATAAACAAAAATAATTAAAAATTAGTAAAAATAATAAAAATTCGAGTTGACTCCGGATGATTCGGAGTGATTCGGTATGACTCGGCCGTTCAACCCTTCACGGTGATGTCTTAACGAGTTGAGTGGACTCGACCGAGTCTTTGAACCATGGTTATGAAACGATGAAGTACAACTGATAATTCATCAAAAGTTGAGATTGCTGTGAAGGACAATCTAACTTTAAGGGAAAAAGTAACTATCAAATCCGACTAGATAATTGGGAAAAAGTAGAGCAGTTGAAGAATGTTTGCATGGTTGACTTACAGGCAAAGGAGAGGGAAAAGAGGAGAACCTGACATAAAGGAACCGTTTACTGTTTTTAATCTAAAATTGAACAAAGAAATGTAAGCTTTGTTGAATAATCTATAATTCAACGGCAAGTAAAATCGTGGGAAAAATAAATACAAAGCTAACATCTAGCATTGAAGCAACAAGAAAGAACATCTTAATAAAATAATATGTGTGTGTGTGTGTCATTTAGACGTTGATGCATCCCTTTGATGAACAAAGAAAAAAAATTTGTCATAATAAAGGCAAATATTAACATATAAATGAATTAAAATAAAATTAATATGAAAAGTGCATATTATATTAGGTGGCAATTTAAGTTCATTTGTACAACTTTAAATGCTAATAGAAATACGAATGAGTATAAAGTCAAATGCTACTAAATATTTTAATATGAGCAGATTAAAATAAAACAACAAAAAGAAGCATCTTAATATATTATTTATATATATATGTTTGTCATTTAGAAGTTGATGCATTCCTTTGGCCAACAAAGAAAAAAAATTCTGTCGTAATAGAAGCCAGATATTAATGTTTTAATGAATTAAAATAAAATTGATACAAAAAATATATATTATATTAAGTGGCAATTTCAGTTCATTTGTACAACTTTAAATGTTAATGGAAATACGAGTAAACATAAAGTCAAATACTATCAAATATTGTAACATGAACAGATTAAAATAAAATTGAAACGGCAGAATATACATTATGGCATTAATAATCTTTTTCTTTATAATAATATGAAATCAAATTTAAATATTTCTTTTCATTTTTGAAAATATGACAATTCAAAAAATACTCTCTCAAATTGACATCATAATGAATATAAATTAAAATAATGATAATAATTTGTAATTGAATTACATCTCTCAAAGGCCTACAAACTAAAAAGTCCAATAAAAATAATTGGACCTTATACATGAATACCAAGGCCAGTCCAATTTTGGTCATTGTGCCTTGCAATCCAATCTATCTACCCTTGCTTTAGTGGCTTATGAAAAGAGAGGGAATTTGTGAGGATCCGAAATTTTTTTTATTTTTATAGAATATTACTGGAATATTTAAATGATTATTCACTCATTTTCTTCGAATTATTTATTTCGACCATTTTAAACCCATTTATATGGAACGACGCCTCTTTATATTTTTAAAGCGTTTTGTTGAAAAATTCGCTTTTCGAAAATTTGTTTAGTCTGGAACGACGGGTGCACGTTTTTCTAGGCTATACTTGAATCGGGAGTGTATTAATATTGGAGAATTAAGAACGATCAACAATAGATTAAGAAATATTAATGGAGGAATTAATACTCAATTCACGTGAGGACTCGTAAAATTATTATTTTTAAAACCCCTAATTTTGGCTCAATTAATTATTTATTTGGATTTTTGCCACGAATAATATTTTCTAACCTTATTGACCTAAGTACATGGTTTTATAGTTTCGTTATATTTTTAAAGTGTTTCGTTTCAAAAATTATTTTCTTATAAGCTTGTTTAGTGAAAACGTGAAAACGTGTCCAAACACTTTAGCCAATTGGGAATACAATAAGTTCAAAAATTTGAAACATATACAATGGTCCTAAAATAGGTAAATTTAGGTTTAAATACTCAAGTGATAGTTAGTGGTACGATCGTTATAAGAATTTCTCAAAGGTTTCATTTTATTGCGCCTAAATTGGAAATACGTGTTTTCACGTGCGCGCTTAATTGAGGGACTTTGGACCATTATTTTGGGACAATTAAGAATGAATAATATTTATATGAATGTAAGTGCCCTAGAGGTTTAGTGCACTAGTGCAACAAACTTAAGAGGAATCGAACACAAAACGCGCGCGTAGGCGCACTAGTTGCAATTGATTTTTACGTACTTAAAATATTACACGAGTAGCGTTCCTTATACGCCAAAGGATCAGCAAACCATTTTCTTTCTTCAAGCTCCTTGGACGGCTAGTAGCTGCAAAGAAACAACAAAAAACTTTCAACATTCCCTCTACAAATCTTACTCAATCTACCAAACTCTCTTAAAAATTCAACTACATCTACCTCAACACTTGGGAAGTCCATTTAGCTGCAAAAGGAAGGAGCTATCCACGGTTTTCTTCAAGCTTCAAAGGGCCGAAACTTCTGTCTTGACCAACCATCAAGTAGGTAATGATCTAATACCTTAAATTTGTCCTATGAAAGTTAAATTACACTTATAAGCTTGAATTTGCATATGGGTTGTGGTTGATGTTGGAGAAATTGGAAAAGTGAGCTCTATGAATTCCCACTCTTGGGTTGTTGCTGATTTTGTGCTTGATGATGTTTATAATGTCGGATTAGTGTTTAAGTTAGTGGTTTGTTGAAGGAAAATTGCTGGAAACTCACGTTGGGTGCAAAGGCCAAATCTGACCATTTTGCCCCTGCTTTGTTCGGCCACTTTAATGCAGAAATTTGAGGATTTAATGGGTTGATTGTGTTGTTTACATGTTATAGAAGTTGTGTACAAATTTTCATTGAAAAATGTTGAGTTTTGGTTGATCAAAAGAATTTATTTCCCAAAGCTGGTAATCTGGAAACGGTTGCCGTCGTAACCAGACCAGTGTTCGTATTTCATCCATAACTCCGTATTCCGACGTTGAAATCAAGTGTCGTTAGTGGCATTTGAAACTAGACATACCCATCTTTCCAACGGTATATAATGCACGTTCTGGTTCCATATGTGTGAACCGCACCACTCTTCTGAATTCAGCTGCCCTGTTTCTCCGTTCTGCCGAAATGATTTGATGATGCTGCAACTCTAGGCTTAATTTCGAGCCAGTTGCATGCTGAAACTTAAAATGATTTCGTCTGTGAAATTTTAGCCCTATGAATGTTTTTCTAACAGTATCAACCATGCCCAAATCCAAGTTAAATTGAGTGAGTTATGATCAAAATACGGTGACTGCCTTGTTCTTGAAAACCTTAGATTTGGACAGATTAGATGTGAGACTTGTTGTGGCCTTACCAAATGAATTTCTTGGTGCTAAACACCTACCAAATGTACCATGTATACTCCTTAGACTTTTCTTGCACAAATGAACCATGTTTGGAGGTTTTCCTTAGCCGAATGTTTGGAAACGGAGAGAAAGAGAGCTAAAGGCAGTTTGGCCTTAGTAATTTCAAACTTTGGTTGATTGGTTAACCACCTTCCCGAAGGTATTTTTTCACGAAATTTGATAGAGAGATACCCTTCATATAGCAGTATTATACTGCAAAATTTGGTATTAATCCAAATCCGTTTCGACACTTAACTAAAGGTCCAAAGTCGGAACCAAATCTGGAAATTTGTTAATAGTCTTGAAATTTACCCAACTTTGAGCTACCATATCTTAGTGCTCGAAACTCCGATTCTCGATCCGCTTATTCTGCCCTAAACCTTACTTGCACATCTAATTGAGCTATAAATTTGAAGGGCTGGTTTGCAACGAGTGAATTCTGCCGAATTTTCAAAATTAGCAAAAAATCAACCCCGGCTCAATCCTGGGTGATTTGGAACAGCAATTTTAAGCTCATTTTTGAGCACTTTCCACTTCGATTCATGGAAAAGTGACTTCTAGGAACTTGTAGTACTTTCTAAGAGGTTTCCAACGGTATAAAGTTTTCCAATTCTCGACTTATGCCGAGTGAGTTACGATTTTTCAAAAATTCATAACAAAACTGAAATTTTCCAACTTTCAAGGAAATAGAGTTTTTCAAGAACTCTTTATTCTTTTGATATTATCTAAACGTTTTATCCCCGATTTCTTAGATAAAGACTTAAATACTTTTGAATGTTATCAAACCCCTCTCGAATCTCGATTTACGAGTAATTGAGGTTCATTTTCACGGAATCCCTTAGATTAATACTAGTGAATGAATTATTCCTCGATATTTGGGATTTGGATGATAATTCACTATTATTTGCCCAGGTGCACACGAGGACCTTCACGAGGATCCCACGGTGGACGCTTGAATTTTCCTTGACCTTACTTACACCTAATACTTGGTGAGTGTCAGGTGTATGTAAACTTGTTACATGTTTAATTGTTATTAATGATTGAAAATCTTGAAAGTGGAGTCGAGTGTGTACTTTACCACACTCGTTCTCATTAGAAATGAAATATTAATGATTGAAATGTATTGAATGAATGATTGAAATGCATTGAATGAATGATTGAAATGTATTGAATGAATGAATGAAATGTAATGGTATGCTATAGTTGCCTACGTCGTTGGAGTGAATCTCCTCGACACACAAGTGCACATGGGGACGCCCAAATCTCATTGACCAACCTTGGACTCGAGCCGGCATGGGTTTGGTCGGGAACCTTGGCGAGCCATGAGATATATAAGCTTGACCTAGTGAGAGGTCTTGCTTGGCATACTCGAGTAGTATCGCCACAAACAAATGACAGGCGGGCCCGATACAGGGGTATGTAAGGTGAAAGGGGACAGGTTAAGTGGAGTTCTACGGACTAAACCTACCCGATTGACGGAGTGTCAATTCGTGGAGGTTATTGAATGTGCAAGTGGAATATAGCTCCTGAGGGCTCCAGTATCCTTGAATTGTTTCTGGTTATATTTCCAGTAAATTGTTAATTACTAAAATATGATTGCTTGACTTGTAAATTGAGATTATTATTTGAGCAATGTGCTTGTATGTGTGTTCTTGGCCTCACGAGCGTTTTTGCTCACCCTGTAGATTTGTTTTCCTTAACAGGATTGAACTTGGCGAGATCTCGAAGAAACCTTCCTGCTACGCTTTTGTTTAGGGTTTCTATTACTTTTGACTTTGTCTTGGCTTTTGGGTTGTATTTTGGAATCCGAATGTAACTTTTGGAGCATGATGTATATTTGGGATATATGATGGTTGTTGAACACCCGATGTGCGGGTTGGATATCGGATGACTTTTATTAAACTTGAACGCTTCCGCATTTATTGTATCTAAGTTATTGACTCGTATGGTGTGGTTCGGCAATAAGTTTAAATGGAATTGCTTGAGTCCTGGCGAGAACTAGGCAGGCGTCCTACGGATACCCTTTGGTTCGCCTTAGGGAGAAGTGGGGGCATCACAGAAGGAATGAAAACTCATAAATTCACCAAGAGTGCCATGCGTTAGTGAAACAGCATGCCATAATAGCAAGTAGAAATTGTTAGCGAAAAGGAGAAATTCGTACAAGTTTTCTTGGACTGTCAACTAAAGAAGAGGAAGAGTTGTCCTCTTGTTCTCATCTCTCCATCGGGCAAAAAAATGATTAAACTTGCTACAATTAGCAAACTCACCACGTAATTGTCATTAAAAAAGAATCCAACAGCTAAACCTCATTAGGCTGAGCTATTCATGGATCCAAAAAAGATAATGCAAATGTACCGATGTGTTGCAAAAAGACTTCAAACAGTTTCTTTTCATTTTTAAAAATGTGACAAATTTTCCATCACTTTTTTTACGGCTTCTAAAATAGCAAAAGTTACATTAACAAAGTAGCAAAATATAAAGAGATTGCTACAGTAACTTTAGGCACTTTTCTACAGAACTAATTGAAACTTAAGTCAATCTATCAAATATGACTTCAAATGATAATATAAATAGTAATAAATATAAATTCAAATAATGATCATGATGATAATAATATTATTGTAATTGGATTACATTTGTCCAAGATCTAAAGATGCAAAAGTCTATTAAAAATAATTGTATGACTAAAGATTGAAATGTCCATTAAAAATAATTGAATCTTATGCTGGAATGCCAAATCCAGTTCAATTTGGGTCATTGAGAAATGCAGCCAACAGGTTCATGATTGCACATCCAAAGCGAAGGAAGCAATATGAAAGCACAAAATTCACTTATAGTGCCACATGTCAATAAGGGAAATTGTTATAGTAATTTTAGATGTTCGCTTATCTTATATTACTAGAGGCATCTTGGCCATGCTTGTGCCCCTTAGAAGTTTAGTTAAACATAAAGCAATATATCTTTTTGGTAAATATAGGAGAAAATTTGAGCATCAAAACAATTAAAATTTGTTATGAAAAGAAATTTCGTTTATGAAACAAAGATTTTTGAACCAATACTATGTGTGCATAATAATACCAAAAAAAGGAGAGATAATAAGTACACTACATTATCAATTTAATAGCAGCATACTTTAATTGTGACTAAACCAAAAGTAGTCATAATACTTCTAGCAGTTTAATAATTAGAAAAGGTTTAGAAACTCACCAAAATTTGTCACAATTTTCAACATCAATGAAAGATACAAACTTGCACATTTTTCTATCCTTTTCAAAACATACAAACCTACACATTGGTTTTTTTTGTCTTTTTAAGAGAAAAAGCGAGTTGTTAATCCATCCATTTTAATCCTTTTTAATAGCATTACAACAGTGATAACATTATCTGCCAAAAAGCTTAAGGATACAAATAACAATATTAGATAAAAATATGTACTGCCATGTTTGCAAATGTACATATACAAATTCAAAACCAACCATTTGTTTGATCGCAAAAATGTCTTCTTAATCAAGATTGAATTTTTTAACAATTTTTTTGTCGAATCACACTCTAGGCTAAAAGTCACAATTTTGACTTCCACCACCAATTGCAATTCCTTAACAACAGTAATCAATTCAACTACTTGAGTTTACAAAAATTTATCAACTCCTTTAGCCAAATAGTCATGATATATCGAGTTCCACATCTAGCTTATATAAAAATACAAATTCATAGAACCAACTTAAAGCAAATGATTTTAAAATCTAGTTTTACACTTTTTTTTCTTCTCAAACCATCATGCAATGAAAATAAACCACTTGTCATGGATACAAGTCAGTAACCTAAAATGAAGAGATTATACGAAATATTTTATTCATATCCTAAATTGCTAGCCCCGACAATTCCTTTACATATCATCCTTCTCATCTAATAAATAACCATTTTTCACTATTAAGAAACTTTAAATAAATCAAAATATGGAAATATAATTATCTATCTATAAATTAAGAGATTTTGATTAATTTTAAATTCAATAGACCTCTCTATTCATTCACCTTGGATCTTCACTTGTCAAATTCTTCCTCCTCCATCCCAACACCATCAGCCTATTGTCAAATAACCATTTTAATAAATGAAAACTAAAATTGGAATGAAAATAAGTTGAGGAAAAATTGTTATCTTCCCTCAACAAAAATTGCTATCTTCCCACATCCACTCAAACAACAAAACCCATTCATTTAGTTAATTATAGAAAAATTGAAAAAAAATGCATTAACTAATTCAATATAAAAAAAACAAAGTAAATGATTAAGGTGAAGGAAAAAAAGAGAAAAAAATCAAAAGAGTGCAAAGTGAAAATTGAGCATGCAAGTGATAACGTAGATGAGGATGAGGGTTCTTGTGATTGTCTTTGCCAGAAAGGAAAGAGGAAATGAGGGGAAAAAAGAAAGCCAAAAGAAAAAGGGAAAAAAATAAAAATCGCTTTTTCAAAGGATTAATGAGCCGCATGTCAAAGTAGATAGGAGTAGGGATGGCAATGGGGCGGGTGCTCGGCGGGGGACTACCGGGGCGGGGGGAAAAAATTCCCCCCCGTTTAGAAACGGGGCGGGGGACGGGGGTATATTCCCCCGCCCCAACCCCCGCCCCGTCCCCCGTTTAAAATTTTAAAAATATATATATACATAATTATATATATAATGATATTATCAATTATATTACTAATTATACATGTTTATTAATTATTTATACTAAATTTATTAATACATTTATATTAAATTTCTAACTACACTTAATACAATAACATTTTTTTCCAAAAAAGCATAATAACAATTTAGTGAATGTATTTGTATCAAAAGTGAAAATTTGATTATTTTAGTTATACTTTTTTATCATATTAGATTGTATTCAAATAACTTTTGTTTAATTATTTTTATGAGTTTCAATTGTAAAGTTACGATGAATAATAATTTGATGATATGTTGATATTTTAGTACTTGATTATTTGTTCAAATTTAATTATAATAAATTATATAATAAATTTTTTTTAACCCCCGCGGGGGATGCGGGGCGGGGCGGGGGATGGGGGTAACTAATAGGCAATGGGGCGGGGGACGGGGGAAGGATCCCCCGCCCCACCCCCGCCCCATTGCCATCCCTAGATAGGAGTCACTTGGTAGCCATCACTCACCTTGGATCTTCACTTGTCAAATTCTTCCTCATCCATCCTAGCAGTATTAGCCTATTATCAAATAACAATTTTAATAAATGAAAAGTAAAATTGGAATGAATATAAGTTAAGGAAAAATTGTTATCTTCACTCAATAAAAATTGCTATCTTCCCTCATTCACTCCAACAACAAAAACCATTCATTTAGTTAATTATGGAAAAATTGAAAAAAAATGCATCAACTAATTTAATAGAAAAAAAACAGAGTAAACAATTTAGGGTGAAGGAAAAAAAGAGAAAAAAAAATGAAAAGAGTACAGAGTGAAAATTGAGTATGCAAGTGATAGTGTAGATGGGGATGAGGGTTATTGTGGTTGTCTTTTGCCAAAAAAAAAGGAGGAAATGAGGGGAAAATGAAAGCCAAAAGAAAAAGGGAAAAAAAAATAAAGATAGCTTACTCAAAAGATTAATGAGCCATGTGTCAAAGTAGATGGGCGCCACTTGGCAGCTATAGAGATTGCTACAGTAATCTCACTTCTTTCTTATATAATAGGTAGAGATAAGAAGTTTTTAATTAAAAAAATATATAAAATTTTACTTTGAGTAGTGTGTAAAATGATCATTACACCCTTCAATCCACTGCAAGTCCATCTCCTCCAAACTCCACATGTCTGAATCTTGAACGCAAAATAATTATTACACCAATATACCTCTTGTCCAATTTAATCCGTTTATAACCTTGTTACACCCAATCCCACATGCAATTAACTTTTGTTGTGGCGACTAGAGTCGCAAAGGGAGGAAGTGAAGAGGGAGAAAGGGGAGGAGGAAGGAGAAAAAGGAAGGAGGAGGGAGAGAAAGGAAGGAGGAGATTGCTGAACCACAACGTTGGTACCTGCGAAGTGTTGACTAGTATAGTGGTGGTGGTGGATTGAGATGTGGCAAAAGGAAGAAAAGGATGAAAAGAAAGTAAAAAATTGTGTATTTTTATGAATATTTTTGGGTGTGTACCCCGTTTGGAAGCTAAGTTTTTTGGGTGTTTATCTAAAACTTTACTGTAACTTACTGTAGAAGTTTTTAAAAAAATTTTTAAAGTGTGTTTTTTTTGAATATTTTGAAATGTATAATTTAAAAAACTTTGAAATTTTTTTTTACTATATTTAAAATTTTTAAAAAACTTATAGCAGACAAACTCGGCAAAAAACTCCAAACAAGCATGTGTTTTTTAGAGGGTTACTTTAGATAAAGTAATAAAAAACATATTATCTATTAAAAACTATGCTAAAAACTCACGTTCCAATTCCAAACAGGTTCCAGTTTAAAAAAAAAAAAACTATAAACAATACCCTGCGACGCGCCGCCCACCTCCAATTTTACACTCGCTCGACATGCATATTCAAGAATGTAGGGTTTTAAGCTGTTTATAGCAAGCTCCAGCCGAAACCTCACAAGCGTTCTTTCTCTCTCACACACTAATACATCCCCAGGAACACACGGTTATTTGATTCTGTAGAGAGAGCAGAAATCAGTCTATATATACAAAATTTTTTATGTATGTATAGCGTTTTGGTTTGAGGTTTTATTAATCTGATGATGGCGGCGGAGACGATGATGAATTCTTTGTGGGTCGGATCAGTTAAGGACCCAGAAAAGGAGCCGGTTACAACGTCGGATGCGTCGAATTCGAATGCGGCGTTGTTTCATCGGAGAATTGAGTTTCATCTGGCGAAAAAGCCGTTCAATGGGTTCAATGATGGAGGAAATAGTGGGAATGGGTTTAAGCTGGTGACTTTAAACCCGTATAATTCGAATGCCAGTTTAAAATCGGAGCCCCATAAAGCTTGGTCCGGGTCCGGGAAGCCCCCCTCGGAGTCTTCCTCGGAGAATCATAGCGGGTTGGATCCGGAGCTTAGCTTTACAATCACTTTCAGGAGAATTGTAAGATTTTTTATTTGTTTTTCTATATAAAAGTTTACATTTTTCCATTTCTATTTTCATTTTTATCTAGTAATGTGTTTTTTGCTGTTTGATTGAGCTCTGATTTTCTTTTCGGGAAACTTTGGTATCTCTAAAAAGCATCAGTTAGCTTGTTATAATAGAATGAATTGTGGGTTTTAAATAACTTTGTGTTGGCTCTTCATTTTTTTTCTTTGAAACAATTTGAAGTTCTGGGTTCTGTTTATGTATCGGAAATTTATTGTCACTGATGCTAAGCATTTAGGCATTTTAATGAGTGGAAATGTAGCATAAGCTGGATTAGCGAAAGCAATGAAGTTCTTATATTCTAAGCCTCTAATAATCCTCAAATTGCAAATTTGAATTCTTGTATGTGTATCTCTTTGCCGAGGTTGGAAAAGGAAAAATTCATACAAGTGGGTATTAGAAAGTGTTATTTGGCATTTTCGCACTGCAACATTCAGGTACTATAGTGTAACTTCTTAAATTTTGTCAATCATATCAGCAGTATCCATGTTATACCTGTTTTCATCACTGATTCTTCTGAGGCTTCTCCCAAGTGGGTGGTTCTTGTTAGTTACTAAAAGTTTTCTCGATGTTATACATTCAACAAGTCAGCAACTGAAAGAATTGAGGTTGAGTTCCACACCATGAATTACACTCACCTGAAATTGGGATACTGTCAGTATATTTTTTTATTTTTTATTTTGTTCAGTATTTGTAATCACGGTATTTTGTTTAGTATTTGGAATCATGGTTTTCTTTTTGATGCTATAATGGAGTGTAACTTTGATTAATTACAGGGTGCTGGCTTGCAAAATCTCGGAAATACTTGTTTTCTCAATTCTGTATTACAATGTTTGACATACACTGAGCCCTTGGCAGCATATTTACAAAGTGATCGGCATAAAATATCCTGTGAGTCTGTCATCTTTCTCTTACATTTTCTTTATCATACAATAACCAATATGAAGTATATGAAATGCCTGTATGAGGGATCCCTGGTATCATGTTTGTCATTTTATTCTCAATGGTGTAGTTTGATATTTGCTGTTTTATCATCCGTGGGAAAAGATGTCTGAAGGTGGGATAACATTGATGGATGTTTCAAATGTGCTTGTAAAAGCTAAAGTGAAAGAGACATAAGGCTTATGAACAATTAGATGATTGAATATGGTTCCAGATAAAAATGGAAGGGCTGACAATGTGGGATGTATAGAAGTGCAAATTAATTCCATGAATCTGTCAGAATTGATTGATGTTCAAGGAATGCCCAAGGATGAGATGTAGAAAGTGCAAAGTACTATCACGATTCTTCTTGCAATTTGTGATCATTGTTGACGGTTTCTTGTCTGATTTTCTATGTGATGCATATAAATTCTGGCAGAGCTAGACTGATTCTTTCATCTTTCTGGTTTTGAAAAAATTCATCCTAATTTCTCTACTTGCATTTTTTTTCTCTTCGTTTGCACTATCGATTCATTTGAACCGTAGCATTGGTTGGCATCTTTAAGATCTTATGACCGTGTATAATATATCATTTTATCTGAATTTCCAGTGGTCCTATAAGAAACATGCGTGCTGACTCGTACAGCTTATCTTTGTTAGTTCTTTCTGGTTCATTTTTTCTTCTCATGGCTCATATTAGTGGCTTATATTTTTCCTGAGCCCTGTTTTACCTCTGGTGTTCACTTTCAAAAGGGTCAATTGTTTGATTCTGATTTTTGCATCTTTGACATGGTGCTATGAAGGTCGTACTGCTGGGTTTTGTGCTTTATGTGCCATTCAGAAACATGTGAGCCAAGCTCTGGAATCAACAGGAAGGATATTGGCTCCAAAAGATCTTGTATCAAACTTGCGATGTATCCTGAATTTTCTGCTTATAATGTGTTCGCTGGACTTCTTGTCATGTTGTAGGTTCATCTTCATGGCTTGTAATATTATCTTATCTTGATTTAGTTCAATATGTTTCCTGTCATAGCAGTTTGATACTGCCTGACATGACTTTTTAGCATCATTGGTGATCTTAGTTTCTACTCTGTTTTGGTCTTCATTTTTTCTCTTGCACTAACACTTGTCTGTTTTGCAACTTAAAACTTCTAGATGCTTTTAATTTGGTATTCTCCTCACTGTGGTGGAATTGCTTAGGCTTTAGATGTTTGAGTTGAATTTGGATCCTTGACAGTGATTTAGGCATATCTCGGAACTTTAGAAATGCCAGACAAGAGGATGCTCATGAGTACATGGTCAATTTATTAGAATCGATGCATAAATGCTGCCTGCCCTCAGGAGTGCCTAGCGAGTCACCCAGCGCTTACGATAAAAGTTTGGTCCATAAGATATTTGGTGGTCGCCTTCGTAGTCAGGTAACCATATCTTGCTCAGCTGCTCTTTTTTTTTTTGCTTAGGGTATTAGATCATTGGCTACAGATAGAATCAGAGTCTGCCTCACTTTGGTAAACGTGGTCAAATTTTTAATTAACTTTTTTATGCTGAAAGATCAAGATTTGATTGGGTTTCTGAGTGTACAAGTACCAGAAGATTTGGAGTCTTTTTTTGATTAGTCTTCTTATATTTTACAGGTGAAATGCATGCAGTGTTCGTTTTGCTCAAATAAGTTTGATCCCTTCTTGGATTTAAGTCTAGAGATAGTGAAGGCAGACTCGTTATACAAGGCACTAGCTCATTTCACTGCCAAAGAGCAGTTAGATGGAGGGGAGAGGCAATATCAGTGCCAGCAATGCAAGCAGAAAGTCAAGGCTCTTAAGCAGTTGACCGTTTACAAGGCGCCCCATGTCCTTGCAATCCACTTGAAGCGTTTTGGTTCGCATATGCCTGGCCAGAAGATTGACAAAAAAATTGAGTTTGGCCCTTCATTGGACTTAAAACCTTTTGTGACTGGTCCATATGTAAGTAGAAGGTATTTTATACAAGTATTAAGCATATAGTCCGAGAACGTTGTTTACTTCCACTAAAATGATAAGTTTTCATGTGTTCTTTTACAATGTGCATCTTGTATCTAAATATGTGACGTGGAATGAATAGATTAATACACTCAGCACAATTCAAAAGCATCTTAAGGAGTGTTACACTCTTAATAGTTTTGAATTAACATTGAATAGCTAGGAAAAAAGCATGTGCAGCAGATATTGCATCTTTAACTTCTTGTTGTGGTTACTTTATGTGCTTCTACTGTTGCTGAATTTTTGTATTAATCAAGTTACTTTCCTGTTTTGCATGTCATGGTAATATGAAATCCAAAAACACATCCTGGTGATTTTATTTTACTGATTACTCCTGTCTTTCTGTTTCTATCAGCTACATATCCTTCTACAGTTGTTCCAAAACTATTTTCCACCGTTAACCACCAAAGATCATGGACTTTTCAAATGTTCTGAAACTGCCCCTCATACCTCTCATACATCTTGACTAAATTACAAATATGCAAATAAACTGATCCTTTGTCGAAGGCTGAAGAGACATGGGAAAGAGGGATTATATGTTTTAAACCCTTTGACTGATACCATGAAACCAGAAAAATGTCATTAGGTTGTAGGTGTGATTTCTGTTCTTATGGTGGGTTATCAATTATCTTTTGCATGTAGATATTCCACCATTTTTTATTTTGAAGGGTGATGCTGAAAGGGATGAGTATTGAGTAGCTGATTTGGACAGTTCATTGCTATTTCTAGTAGTAGATGAGTAAAGCCAGCCTAGCACATGTATTTTGTTATTAGTGTTTACCAAAATGAAAAAGTGTTAAAATGCTTTTTCATGTCTATGCCAACACATTTGCATTTTTTGTATGGTATCCCTTTTTTTTTTCTGTTGTTAATTGTTGTATTTCTTTTCTTAATTCATTGCAGGATGGGGAATTGAAATATACTCTGTATGGTGTTCTGGTTCATGCTGGTTGGAGCACACATTCTGGTCATTACTACTGCTTTGTTCGGACATCAAGTGGCATGTGGTACTCACTTGATGACAACCAGGTACTAGGATGCATCAATTTGTCATCATTTTCTTGTACCAATTTGATTACAGAAATTTCCACCTATCATTTCTCTTACAGAAATTAGGACCTATCATTACAGAAATTTGATCATCAATTTGATTACAGAAATTGGGACCTATCATTTCTCTTAGTATCTATGAGTTCCTTTTCTTGTTGGATCAAGGGTTCTTATAGTGCTATAAATTTCCACCTTAATTGTGTATGACCTTAAAATTGGGTGACGGAGTGAAACTCCAGTTGTCTGGTGGACATTTTATTTTCTTTGGTGGGAAGTTGAAGTAACTTGTACCGAATCAGATATTTGGAGATGCACCTTTGTTTTATTTTAATTTTGAAAGCCACCTTTGGATGATGGGCAGTTTGGAACCTTTGGGTTTCAATTTGCTAAAAAGCACATGAAACTTATCTTCCTGAATCGGGGTTGCCGAATGATTTGTTGGCATTTTGTTATTATTGCATGATTGGTGTTCCCCAGCTTTGTAACATGAACTAGCTGGTCAAATCTTTCAACTTGTAGGTTGATGTTACTTTTTGGTGTTTATAATTCAGTCTTTAAAGAGGTGAAACTTATTAGAATCCAAAAAGCATGTTTTCTTCATTATGGGTTGCTTTCTCTAATGTACCAATTTGGTCTGTGGTTTTGCTCCCGAACGCAACTTACAACCCATAAATCTGATTCCAAACAAATCAAATTCTAGTCCCCAGAAAAGTGACAGATCTTTGCATAGGGTTGGGTAATTCAGGTGGTCAAACCAAGTCTGTCAATATGGTAACATAATTGTTTAATGCTTTTAGTTTTATAACAGTTATGGAATAAAGTTTAGGACCTAATGGATGGAACTTGGAATAGTTACAGAGTTTTAAAATTCCTTTAAGCATCGCAGTCTCAATAGAGCTTCAAGATCAATAGTTTCCAAATGAAATATAACTTTTTTTTGAAGAGAATTATGATAAAAGAGGATGATCGGCTCTTTTTAAGGAAAATGGAATTCTTGCCAAATTCTTCAATGTCAGTTTAAAGTTTGGTGTAATGTAATCATCTTGATTTTCTATGCTCATATGTTGGTACTTTGTGGAGATAGCCATGTCCAGTTGTCTATTGCAGCTTTAAATGCTGTCCATCATGTGATGCATCATGGGATTAGTTTTCTTATTTTACTTGTTAGGTCATCTATGGCAAATGTTTGTGCAGGATAGATGAATTTTGGCTTCTCTGCATTGTAAACTGATACACCGTGAATTAACAGGTTGTTCAAGTTAGTGAGAGGAGGGTTTTGGAGCAGAAGGCTTATATGTTGTTTTATGTTCGAGATAGAATGTATTCCACACCTAAGAAAGTTGTTGATGCGATACATAAAGAAAGTATGGTCATAAATACATTTGGAAGGAAAACATATCCTAATCTTAATCAAGGATTGAAGGAAAATATCATGAATGGAGCAGTTGGGGGAAAGTTGAATGACTCCTTTTCTGCTACTGCTGCTCAGAAAGATGTAATGAATTCTAACATTATAAGCCAAAATCAAATGAAAAAGGATCCTGCTCAGAAAATTAATGGCCCAACAGCTCCTGAAGAAGCATGCCTAAAGAAAGACCAGCCTGCAGAAAATTCACTGAAGGTGCCACCTGTTGACCGCCTCCCCACATCAAATATTAATGGTGGAGATTGCTTGGTGCAATCACTTCCATCTTCTAGTGGATCTGATGGCTTTGTTAATTTTGGGAATTCTAGTAACTCAGGCAGTAGCGGTGGCATAGAACTGACTACTGCTATTGTTAAGCAAAAAGACATCAATAGCCTCCAAATTTCTGCCGGAAAGAACAAGACTGATTGTGTGGTCATACCAACTGATGGAAATACGAAAGCGAGCACTGGTAAATATCTTAGTGATGCGGTTGACAGACCAGCTAATGGTAATGTCCTCCATAGATCTCCTCAAGATACATGTGTTCCTTTGGAGGCTAATGCTGGAAAGGTACTTGATTTGCTTAGATTATGTTTTTGATTAGCTTCTATTTCGTATTTTACCTGCTCTCTTGAAATATATGCCATCTGCTCTCTATTTTACCTGCTCTCTATTGCATATATGCCATCTGACTTGCCCAGTATCTGCAGAATGTCACATTACTTCAAGCATCTTTGGCATATATGTTGTCATTTCTGATTGATAATTAACCTATCTGGAGATAGTGACGAATTTTTACTTGGCCAGCATGGTCAATAAACAAAATTTTATAGACAGCCACGTATTCTAGGCCTTCCCGTCCCCTCGGACCGCATATCTAACCAAATCTTCTGTAGGTCGGATGTTTCCCAGACAGTATTGGTGTAGCTGAGGGAGGTGCTCAAAAAGTTCGTGATATCAAAGATCGAGCATGCCAAAAACCAGCAACAAAACACTTGCTTCGCAAAAGGGCTCTTAGTGACAGGCTGCATTTAGTAAAGAGGAAGCCTTTGAAGCGCCCTGTTACAACCAAGCATCTTAGCAGAAACATTATTTTAGGAGCAGCCTTGGGACGGAGAAAGAAGAAAAAGAGGGCCAGACATTGTTCCCCAAAAAAACTGGATGGGAATCATGTCCTGTCAGATCTCGGGCCATCTACTTCTGAGGAGTCGAAGACTTCGACCATAAGCTGTTCAGCGTTCCCTCCAAGGGGCTTCAAATCTAATGCAGATGAGAAAGATAAGATTCTTGGTTTGAAGGGTATTACAGACAATGCTGACCTTCTCAGGGGCGTGAACGTGAAGGTTGTACCATGTAGGGATGAAGTTGGTCAACATGAGAAAGTTCCCTTGTCGGATACACAATCACGCAACAGATATTCCACCGCGGGTGGAGAGTTATTTGATAATGGAAAATCATGTGGCTCCATGCTCAAGAAAGGTGAAAAGGTGGAGAATGGTTTGATGAGGATTTCTGCTGATGGTTTGGAAGAGACAACTGGTGATTACTTGCATAATTTTGTCTCTTTAGGCTATTAGCTCAATCTAGTTTTTATCCATTGACTCCGTGCTGGAGCACTGATTATCACTTGTCTTTTGATTTGATTGATTACAGTTGCACGTTGGGATGGTGTTGAATGTTCTCCTGAAATTGTAGAATCCAGAAGTGTGGAAAATCTCAGAATTGGTTATATTGGGGATGAGTGGTAAGTTAAGTATAAATTACTGAGATATTTGTGTTGTTTAAACTATTATTGTTATCGTAAGAAGGTTCACATTCATTAAATAAAAGTATGCAGCTTAATTTGTTGAAATCTGGTTTGGATGCTGCTATCTGCTCATGAGTAGCTGACTCATGACTTGCGGGTGAATTTTTCAGTTCATTCTACTCCGTTATATTGGGAGCCCAAAATTCCTATAGCTTGACTTTATACTTCCATAATTGTAGAAGGGTTAAAACTCTGTGCTCTTCCTGTTAAGACATGTTCAAATTAAAATGGGCTTATGAACCAAATAAAACGTCTGGGCCTACTTGTTCTTTTAGCTGTTTAAATTCTCGTATTGACATGTTCTCTTGTATGAGTCTCCCTTTTATATATCTATACTTCTGTAGGGATGAGGAATACGACCAGGGAAGAAGGAAGAAGATTAGAGGCTCCAAGCTCACATTTGATGGAACCAATCCTTTCCAAGAAATTGCGACGCACAAGGCAAAAACAAAGAAAGCAAAGCTGGACCGATCTAGCTCTGCGAACCAGCCATTCAGGATATGATGAATCGGAAGCACAGGTCTAGAATTTGTCGAATTGAAGAGAATTCCTCGTATAGCGGCATATCTGCATTTTTCTGTAACGATTGTTGCTGGCCAGAGCCGAAGGGTGGTCGAAATCAGTATTAACCAAATATTTTTAGTCGATATTATTGTTCTCTTCCCCCACCCAATAATGTAATTCGAGACTTGCTTTAACTCCCAGTGTTCTTGTTTGAGTTACCTGTCAGGCTGCCTGGAAAACAGCTGAATTTTTGCAATTTATGTGGAGATATGCTGAGGATTGACCAGCCTCTCTCCATAAAGTTTTGTTATCTGATCCTCGGTCTTTTCTTGTGAGTGGAGATTTTGTTCATCTGCTTGCTTGACTTGCAACACAATTGCTTGCTTAAACTGTAGAGATTTGTTCCTTCAGAAATAGCATGAAAACCATGAGTTAGTAACTGTGGAGAAATATCTGCAATAGACACTAGACAGAAATAGGGAACTGGGCCAGCGACATCAGTACTTTGGTGGGCACGTCAATTAGCCAAATTATGAAACCGTGTTATGTTTGGATTAACTGTTTTTGAGGATATTTTTGAAAATTTTACTATAATACTATATATAAAAAGTTTTTACTATAAAAATTTTTTGAAATATTTGATATATTATATGGATGAGATGTTTTTTGAGTTATTATGTGTTGCTGTAGTATTATATTTTAAAAATTTATTTTTAAAAAAATGGCTAATCTAAACGGACGATTTCTAGGAGAATTGCTGGGACCAAGTGCAATTGTCATGTAAAAGGACTAATATTCTACTTTACATATTGAGCAAAATTATCATTAGTTTTAGGAGATTACAAGGAAAGAAATCACCAGTAACAGCATTTATTAGGGATGGTAATGGAGGTGGGTACCCGCGGGGGAAGAAATGGGGCGGGGCGAGGGCGGGGGTGGGGGCAAAATATTTACCCCTGCCTTAAAACGAGGCGGGGGATGGGGCAACATACACCCGCCCCATCCCCCGCATAAAAAAAGATATATACATATATATATATGTATATATATACAAAAGTAACAAAACCTCTTATTATCCCCCTTAGTTCCTCCTTCGTTCCCTCCTTCGCAGCCACCGCCGTCGCCTCCCATTCCCCTCAGTTCTAATCACTACTCAATTAATCGTAGGCGCAAAGGAGAAAGGTGAACTGGAAGGACGCGTGACTAAATTACTTAAGGACATCAAAAAGTCAAGTGTGCCCACTTCTTTTTGGTGCATTTGAAGTAAGTCGTCTATTGTGGCTTAACTTGTTATGATAGCATTGCAGGCAATGTCATTATTTTTATTGATGAGGTCCACACACTTATTGATTCTGGGACAGTAGGACAAGGCAATAAGGAATCTGGTCTTGATATTGCCAATTTATTGAAGCCATCACTTGGACGGGGTGAGTTAAAGGTAATATTTCTTCCTTGTTACATGCTTTAGTGTGCATTATGTTACTGGATACTCATTGATACCTGGACAAGAAATCATGTTACACTGGTATGATCATGGATATTGTAAACTCATGTTTCTAATCTTAATTTGGAATTAGTAGCCGAAAGTTTCTAATCTTTTCTCGCGGAGGACCGCGGGGGAAATGGGCCGGGGGTTAAGGGGCAGGGGACGGGGGGAGTTATTTGACAACGGGGCGAGGGATGGGGGAAGGATCCCCCGCCCCACCCCCACCCCTAGCATTTACCAATTCTAAAGGTGTACGTGAAAATGAGTTTCAACAACTTCCCGACTATATATTTTTACTTTGCTGACAGATTGAAAGTTCAAATTCTGTTCAATCCAGACAGCAGAATTGCACTACTGTTAGCTAGATGTAGGGTTTAACTTCCTTTGGTTATCTTCCTTTGGAAAATCTGTTGCTCCCCTTTTAAAATCCTTCCAAAAGTAAGTTTGGTGCAGGACTTTTTTCATTACTAAAAGAAAATAGAAACACTAAAAACACAAGAATTGAAAATCTTTTTTATGTATAAAAATGAAAATACAAATTTGAGCCATGATATGCAAATTGAAAGATGCATTAGAAAGAGTTCTTCGTGGAGTACAAATGTAAACTCATTATGAATTCTTTTAGTGTATAATTTTTTTCCTTTTTAAACTTTCCCCACTTCCCCCTCCCCTAATCCCTTCCTACTCCCGAACCTAGTGGCCAAGGTGGAATCTTGGTCTGCCTGACCAATAGAGGTGGCAAAATAGGTGGGATGGGCGGGATTTGCTTGGATTTGAGATGGAACCGAGTCATATGGGTTTGGGTCCAACCTTATCCATATGTGTTTTGGGACTAATTTGGGCGGGATCACTTTGGGATGGGTTTAGATTGATCCCGCCCAATGCCCAAATCTATTTTCTACATATTTTTTTCCTTTAATTCATTTTTAATTTTTTATATAACTTTAATATTTTTTATTTATTAAATTTCTTTTAGTTTTATGAAATAAACATGCAAGTGCTTTATACTCAGGATTCCCACCAAAAATTGGATTAACAAATAAAGGAAAAGATAGATATACAGCCATATTCCAACACATATCAAGATGGCTAAGGCACTTAGGGTGTTGAATATTTATCCTCATCATTGTTCAAGGATGACAGGTCTAAACTGACTGAAATGCTGGAAATTCTTGTGAATAATGACTAGGAAGACTACTAGATTATATTCGCTGGTATGACTATAAAAATTGTTAAAGATAATTTTTGAATCTAAGATTCTGTTTGGATTGGCTATTTTTTCAAAAAATAATTTTTTCAAATACAATGTTATAGTAATATACAATAACTCAAAAAACATCCCATCCATATTAGTATATCAAATATTTCAAAAAAATTTTATAGTAAAAATTTGTCATATACGCTGCTACAATAAAATATTTCAAAAACATCACCAAAAACAACTAATCCAAACGGAGTCCTTGCTATTTGAACCCAATGGGTACCCAAGTATTTTCCAAAATTTCCCATCAATTAATGAGTACAATTGAGATTTGTCCCATTTTAAACCTAATATCAAATTCCAGTACCCATCCCACCCAAAGTCCCCATGGGCATGGATAACCCATTGGAAAGTTATTTTGCCAAATGAAAAATTCAACGTGATTTGTAACCTTTTTTAAAACTAAATAAATGAAGCATGTTGCAATGCAACAGCCAACTAGATTCTATGAAATTAAGATTTAGCAATAAAGTATGGTTCAATTTTATTAATTATTTTTTGAAAAGATTTTTCATTAAAATTTGATGCTTTTCTGTTTGATCATTTGATTAAGAAAAAATTACCAAATTTAAATAGTTATGTGATTTTGCAATTGATATATGTAGTTCAAGACTTCAAGTTTCAATTTTCAAAGATTTATAGGCGAGTGAACAATTGACAAGTTGGTCAAGAAGACAAATATCTTTTGGGTCATCATGTTACGGGTAGAATCGTCCCCAAATTCGACGGTCAAATTGGTCAGCGGATTTTTGGTTAGAAATGTAAATAAAAGGGCAAATTATCCAATTGGCCCTTTAACTCTTTGTCTAGATAAAATTAAGCCCCTCATCTATTTTTTACTGACTTTAAGCCCTTGAACTTGTAAAATGGGAAATCCGTGGCCCTTTTAGCCAGTTTCTTCGATTTTGCAACCGGAGGACCAATTCACACGAACGCCAGTGTGCTTCTTTCAAGGGCATTTTTGTCCTCATATTCTAAGCAAAAAGGGCACACATAGTCCACCTTCCCTCCACTAGCTTAGAAATCAACGGGGAATACAGTGGCCAAAATTTCCCCAAATGCCCGCCTAGACTCGTAAACGGACTTCCCAAAAACTACTGAATTGGGTAAAGAAAAATAAATATTCTCAAAGATGCAAGACTTAGGCTCCAGATGAGACATCAGACAAAGGGGTCCAACTCCGTCTTTATCCACAACCAATACCTCACTAGGCATTAAAGACATCAGAAACCAAACCAATATCCTCAAAAACGCAAGCTTGGACTCGTTAAAGACATCAGAAACCAAACCAACTCCAGTAATCGATTTGAGGACGTTGTCATGGACGGAGACGATGCCAACGCCTTCTTGGCCGCGGTGCTGGACCGCGTGGAGGGCTAAATAGCACAGGCGAGAAGCTTCGGGGTCACCATAGATGCCCACCACGCCTCACTCCTCTCTGGGTTTGTCGTCATAATCGTCGGAGACATCGGAGACGACGTCGGAGATATGATTCTTGGAAGCGGCCGAGACACCAGTCCAGTGGACTTTGCGGGTATGGGTGACGGGGTGGCAGGGTGGCAGGGTTTTACGAGGGTTTTTGAGAAGGAAGAGCAGAAGGGCTTGTCATGAGGAGGCGTTGTAAGCGGAGAGAGCTTCTGGGAGGCCGCGGCTGCTGCGGTGGCGACAGAGACGGCCATGGGATTGCGTGGGGGTTGCGCAGGGAAAAGTAAGGGAGATGAGGGAAATCAAATAGAAAGGTGGACTATGTGTGCCCTTTTTGCTTAGAATATGAGGACAAAAATGCCCTTGAAAGAAGCACACTGGCGTTCGTGTGAATTGGTCCTCCAGTTGCAAAACCGGAGAAACTGGTTGAAAGGGCCACGGGTTTCCCATTTTACAAGTTCGAGGGCTTAAAGTCAGCAAAAAATAGATGATGGACTTAATTTTACCTAGATAAATAGTTAAAGGGCCAATTAGATAATTTGCCCTAAATAAAATGTTCTTCTGGGAGTAAAGTGCCTATTGATTGCATCTAAAGCGGAAAAAGTGCAAATCACCTCATATTCATCCAGGAACTGTAATTAATCCCTATAAGAAAATTAAACACTACCAAAGAGATCAAATCTCACCGTGCCAACATTTGAACCTGTTGAATAATGAGCATTGCCATTTCCTGGTATTCTACTGTCATCGTTTGGACTAATTTCACTTTGTTTTTTTGAACACTGTCACTTTTTTATTTTATAACCTAAACTTTAATTTTGAACACTTTATACTTTAAATTCTTAATTTTGGACACTTTGCGCTCTATACTTTCAAGTTTGTCCAATTTAAATCCAATCAATGACAACTTTAGTAAAATTAACGGTATAGGGAACTCAACAAATTAATGATAATGTGCAAAAAGTAGTCAAAAAATGTCAAGATATAATAATAAAAATAAAATAATATATTATTATTAATTTACACCATCTTTTATCTCATTAATTTTGCTAATAATATTAGTAATTGAGATCTTATAAATCAATGATAATGTACTAAAAATTGTCAAAAAAAAAAATTAAGTGATAACAGTTAGAGTAATTTTCAAGTTCAAACTATCGACATAACTAAGATTAATCAGTATTTGAGACTTTTAACATGAGTCTTTCTTTTTTTTTTTAAAAAAAATATATATAGGTAAGATAGGATTTAAGAAACGGAAATGGAGGAAGATGAGATTTGAACCTAGGACGTTTATGTTTATGTTCTGGGGTTTGATTACAGGTATTCAAAAAGAATCGAAAAAGCGGGTAATCGAGAAAATCGAATTGGTCCAAATCGAAAAAAGAGTAACCAATCATAATTTTTAAAATAGTTAGGTTACTCAAAATTACTTGAAAATTAGGTTAGAGTATGATTTTCAATTTTAAAAAATTGTGATTACCTAAGCCTACCTGCATATGTATAAGGTTAGTTAAGATAACCAATATCCAAATCTAAACAATAATTATTTATTCATTTACTAATAATTTAAGTTATGAGCCCCATGTCATTAAATATTTTATTTTCACAACTTATAAATTTGTATATTTAACCGCATCTTCCATTTACCTTTTTTTGCTTCCCACATTTGATGCCACTAATTTTATTTATTCTACTACTTTATTTTTTTTGTCTTTCTTCAAAATTTCTTTTCCTTTCTCATAAATTCTATCCACTTCACCACTCTAATTTTTTAAATTTTTAATTGTTTAGAACTTACACATTTGGTTGTGAAACAATTTGTTATCTTTAATAGAAAGTGAATTAATAGTTTTTAAGAAGTAGAGAAAACGAAAAAAATGTTCAAAATATTTTATGTTTTAATTATCTATTGTTCTCTGATTTTCTATTTTGTAGATAGTTTTTCAGAATTGTAGAATTAAATACTCTCATTAATTTAAACAACTATTGTATTATTTTCTTTGTTAATTTAATTTATTATCTTGAATCACCAGACTAATCCACACGTGTCCCATACCAACCTGCCCAAGCCGTGTCCGTGTGAGTTGTTTCATCGGAGATTCAATCCTTAGCAGTGGTACTCACATAACTAGGTTACTACTACCAGACCATTGCCCCTGACCAAAGCCCCGGGGGGCAATCGCTATTTGCGATTAGGGTTAGTAAAATTGTAAATGGACTGGTTGCTTGCTCCATAAACACCCCCCTTAGACTTGATAGTTGTCTTCTTGTTACGATTTAGTTTTATCAAGTCTCAAGGTTTTTTTTCCCCTGAAAAAAAGTCTCAGGGTTTGATGCGTAATTTGGCCTAAAATCGAGTAACATTAATTATAATTATCCCATCGCAAAAAAAAAAAAAAAAAACCCCATTCCTTGGGCAGCAGGCTTCTTCCCTAATTCTCCCAATTTCCAAATTCCATTCAGATAAGGACTTAACTTCTTATTCCCAAAGAAAAAGAGATTGAAAGGGAAAAATGATTTGGAAAAGGAATTAAATGTGATATATCCCCAGTCCCTCTACAAAGCCCCTTTCTTTCCTCTTTCAAGCTTAAGTTTGCGAGAGAGGAAAACTCAGTATACTTTATTAAACAAAAAAAAAAGAGTAAAAACGATGGACGGAGTTTTATCTCCGGCCGATCAGCAGAGCTTAGTCTCTTCGTTTCTGGAAATCGCCGTCGGCCAAACTGCCGATACCGCTCGTCAATTTCTTCAGGTCGGATATACACACTCCCTCTCTCGCTTAGGGTTTATCTTGCGGATCTGATGATTTATTGAATTCGCATTGTTGATTTTGTTGCTATAATTGTTTCGTTTTTGGCTGAAAATATGTTGAATTTTTTTTTTTGTTTCTAGTGATATTTTGTTAGTGTAAAAGGTCTGAACTGTTTTCGGTACTTGTATCTATTTGATGATGATGAATGATATGAAGAAGATAATTTGAGCAAAAATAGTTAATTGATTGAAAAGCTTAGAAGCTGATTATCTCAATTTGACAGTTATTCGAGAATAACTTATGAAGGTTGCAGCTAAGATAAACCTGCAAAGTCTGATTTGTTGTATGTTATAATAGAAATATGGGGTTCTGCTTCTAGTGGCGATATGCATGGTCCCGCTTACGGGGTTCAAATCAATACATTATAAGAAGAAATATCTATTTTTGTTATTATTTTTTGGGGTTTTGGAGAAAGAATTGTGGGATTGGATAAGGATTGAGATGACAGAGGGTTTAAGAGTATGGTTCTTTTCTGTTGTGCCATTTATCAAAATGGTGTTTTGCTATATTAGAAGTTTCTAATGGTCGCAGAATATTTGTGGCACTTATGCTGGCTTGTCCCATTAATGCAGTAAAAAGGTAGTCTTTTTAGCATGAGGAAAAATGAAACGTGATGAGAATTCTGGATTTCCTTGTGAAATAAAACTGGGATGTTTGAGGTCTTCGTTTTTTTTTCTCTCTCTTTCCTTGGACAGTGTATATAGTTTTATGATAGCTCTGGAAATTCCTCATCAAGCTGATAAAAGAAACCGTAAAGTTCTACTTTGAATGCAATTGTTTTGAAATAAAGCAAGATGCCTTTCACTTAGATAGACAAACTGGGATGTTTGAGGTCTTCCTTTTTTTTTTTTTCTCTCTTTCCTTGGACAGTGTATGTAGTTTTACTTGATAGCTCTGGAAATTCCTCATCAAGCTGATAAAAGCAACTGTAAAGTTCTATCGGTTATATCTAGCTAAAAAGACAGCAGACTTTGCCTTAGCTTCTTAGAATTGAGGCAATGCAATAGCTAATCCTGCTTGTCCTTTGTAACAGAGTTTGTGAAAAAAGGTAAGATGGACAGGCAGGAAGTGTAGGATTTTGTTTTTGAAACATGATAGGTGGCAATATGTACTCCTTGTTAAATGCGTGGATGATGAACTTCTTATATTTTAAATATAAAATGATGAAAAACTTGAGTACTTCATTTGATAATTTACTGTCTTACATACCCCTTTTAAAAGTTTTCAACGATGATGCACAATATTTCACTTTATATATAAAAGGGAGATGCACCAATGTTGCTTTTTGGTTGCTTCAGTTACTGGGAATTTCCTTCCTACTTCCATCAAACATGAGAAGCACCCGTGCATATAGCATAACAATTCTTCTTTGTTGCATGGACCAACAGTTACTTCATTCACAAACTTTGTTCCCAAGTAATATAGAATTTTTGCTAACTTCGCTGCCTGTAATATGTGTCATGTTGCATACCAGTAAACAGATTGACACCTCACACCCAATCTTGAGTGCACATAACATAGATGAAAAATATTAACTCTAAAATGTAGAAGCAAAGCTTAATATTTTTTAGTAAGGAAGAAAAACATGGAAGATTTAAAGCAATTGTTGAGCTCAGTCATTATGTTGAAAATCTGGTGCAGTATTTGTTATTCTTACAGTGGCATTTTACTGCTGCAATTTAAGAGACATCTAAGTTCAATAAATTTGTTAAAGAAACTTATGGACATTTAGAGGTAAAGTCTGTAAGTCTTTCAAAATACATTTACAGTATTTTTTTCTAAATGTTGACTGCTGTACAGCTTTTTCCTTCAAGATTTATTTTTGGCATTGGAGGCATTGGTTTTAAATGTGGAAATAAGTTGTTGAAGTATAGTTTGTAGTTGTAACTGCATTGATTTGTGAAGCAAATTTGAGTATGTTAAATTGGCTTAAACATGGAGGAGTTGAATCTAATGAATAGTATTTGCTGCACGTAGAAGAACATATCCTGTTATCATAATTTAACCAGGCAGGGTCTTTAATTGCATCTCTAACAAATTTTGAAAATACGAAGACATTCTGCACAGTTCACATGAATGATTAACTTGAAAATCTATTGTTAAATATAAAACTTAAAGAGTTTGGTCCCTCTTAAAAATTCTGTCTTGATGTTGGAGTCCTAGCTTTTTTCATTGTGAACTTCTTGTTCTTATTTGTGATCTGAATTTGATCTCTTTGTAAACTAGACTCAGTAGTTATTATCTTTTTTCTATTGAGTGCTACTTGAAGTAGTGATTTGCAGTTGTGGTAAACTTTGAAGAGGAGGCTTTGGCCTTCAACATCTTTGAGAATTATTTGCTATTGTTTTAGTCAGGGAGCCAAACTTTGGGGGGTCCATATATATCAATGGTTAACAAATTTAGAATGTTTGACCTTTTATTTAAGAGTACTTTTTTGAGTTGTACTTCCTTTAAAGGTGGATTAAATAAAAGGTCAAACATTCTCATGTAATCCACCTTTAAGTCTTTCAAAAATAAATCTTGAAGAGTTGTACTTCCTCAGATACATCCTCAAGTAAAGGTGGATGACTTTTTTCCTTGTTGCCAACTGTTGGAAAGTTTGCTTTCTGATTATGTGAAAATTTTGATAGTCAATATTCCCTGCTGCAGGCCACAAGTTGGAAGCTTGACGAAGCTATTCAGCTTTTCTATATAGGAAATGAGGGTGGGGCGGCAACATCATCTGCACAATCTCCACAGTTGGAAAGTGATTTACCCTTGGATGATCCAAGCTTGAGGAGGTGAAAAAAAATTTATATGGCTAGATTGTCCTTCTATTGTTTCTGTGTCTTCTTTTTTTATCCTCTTCTCGTTTCTACTTGTTTTCTGAGGATGGATAAATTTTGGAAAGCTTCAAAATTGTGGAGACTGAATGTAGAAATTAGCATCTCCCAAACCATAAAGAAATTATACATCAGTCTAATGCATTTCTTTTACAACATGGCTTATTACAGTGGAACAAGAACAGACTTGGAAGACCAAAATATAAGACAAGGTGATGGAGATGATGTACGGCCACCTTTACCTGTAATAAGGGATGTACTCTATGACAACACAATGCTTTTTGGGTATGTCCTGATTCCTGGCATTCGGTGTGCTTTTCCTGGAATAGTTGAATGTTAAGAGCTGTTAATTTTAGCATATGCACTATTTTCTTCTTTTGAGCTGTGTTAGTGATGTAGATAACCTCATGGATGATTGTTCCTCATGCTTTTATGTGAAGAGGTATTTTGTATTACAGATACCTAAAATACTTTTGTGGGAAGAGGGATTACATTTTATCTAATTTCCTTCTCTCCAGATTCAGTTGTTCTTAAAACATTTATTTGCAATTGTTGTGGAAGAACATTTCGGATATATTCAATCTTAAAAGTAATCGTGCTTCATTTTTGAAGACAAGACTGAATTATGGATGTTATATAGTGAACCTCTGTTAGTCAACCAGAATTTGAGAGATTATGGTACTATGCGAATGCCCTCCTTTGGGACTGAATTTTTGTGAAACAGACTTGATCAAAATGAGGTTAATTACTTTAGCATGTGTTTTGTTGTTTAGTTACTTTTGTTGTCGCTATAAAAACTTTTTTTTCCTCCCTTTTCATTTTTTGAAGTGCGTCAAGAATGGGGGGTTCATCTAATGAAGCTCGTACAGTAGTCCCCTTCCGCAATTTTGAGGAGGAATTGAAACGACCTGGTGTCTGGGAAACAGAGAATGGTTCTGCATCTACTGTGGACAAGTCTCAATATAATCTTGCTTCGTTATATCGTCCTCCATTTGCTTTGATGTACCAGGGATCCTTTGAAAAGGTAAATGGCTTAATTTGGAAGAGCCCTGCAGTTTTTTGGCTGAATAAGTGTTTTTTCTGTTGATTCTTTTTTTGATTTTCTTGGGGTCCTCTTTCTTTTTTAATATTTTCGAGCTCCTTAAATTGTTTAACTTTCTAGACCTCTTATCATTTCCCTAAAGCTTTTATAAAGGTGTTTCAGTGGTTTAACTAATTATACAATTGTGAGTATTTCTTATTTGTGGCCAAGTGGAACAGACCGGAGAATGCACTAATGGAATGTGTTGGTCAAATTGATCACCAGGATTCTAACTTTATTATAGAGTTTAGGAACAACATATACCCCATCTGTGAAGGGAATAAAGGTGAGCTCAAGGAGGTCAAACTTCAGAGAGCAATGAATTGTTTTTCGACTTGTCGTTGGACAGGAGAGTTCTCAAGTAATATTAAATGAGCTGATAGTGTTCAAATTTTCTTTAGGCAATTTTTGCATAGTGAATATGATCATCTGTATGTGTTTTGATAGGATCTAGGATTGAGTCTCTGGTCCCCTTCCTCTTGAAGCTTCTGGAATGTTGTTAGTCAACGCCTGCAAAGACTGGTAGATTTCTAAGGATATATGAAGAAAGAGGGTAGTAAACTGGAGGTTGTGATTGAATGGTTGAAAGTCTCTGTGTATTCCTGAACTTTTGCAATATTATTGTTCAAGATTCCTGAATTTGTGCTATCAAGTTTCTTGGTTTGTATTAAAGTCATTGATCACCCAGCGCAGTCCTTTTGTTGGGATGAGTCCATGAAATAAGGGAGATAACTATGCAATTCAGAATGGAAAAAGGGTCCCCTGGGAAGGGGGTATAAGATTGGGGTATGACAAGGAGAATTCCATTTTACCATGTGAGGCACCTGTATACCTCATGTCCTCATTGATGACAGTTTGGGTATTTCCTCCTTTGGCATATTTATGCTGTAGTTCGTTTGTATCACCACTTAAAATTTTGAGGTTAAACCTTTGCCATGGAATCTGACAACAGTTTTTGAGATCTTGTAACTCTGAAAACAGGGAATGGAATTACTAAAAGTGTTTTAATTCGCAAGCTTATAACTACAGACCAAGTATGGTTTGACTTATTGTTTGGGAAGGTAAAGCTGTTATGACAGGAGGCACCTAGGTTTGCAATCATTTTTTTTTAACTTGTGCAGTTTATTTTTAGTACACTGTGTTTCATCAAAGAGCTCCACTAAAGGATAGCTGTGATTAACTTATAGAATAGCTGAATTTTCGTTTCTTCATCTGGAGCTCTAGGTAACTGGTTGTGTACACTTGGCAAGTTTAAGATTGGAATGACGCCTGCTACTTCTGTAATTGATTAAAGCCCACCCTGTATTCAACTGCAATGGTGATTCTTGTATTTAAGGCTATCTTCTCAATGGGCAAATTTTTTCTGGAATCACAATAAACAATTCTCACAACATCCAAATGTAGTTACAGTCCTTATTCAAGATGAAATTTTTTTTTTTTGGGTTTTTGGAAGATTTATTCTTAGCAGTCTTTTATTTGTTAGGTGGTCGGATCATTCTTCTTCTCTATCTCCTCCTCGTTCTTTAATTTTTCTTAACAAATCCTCACATGAATCTTCATTGCAACCTGACTAATTCTTGTTGGACTTTTAGTGAGGCGCTTTGTTGTGGAAATGTGATCCTTTATTCTCCCTGATTTATATTTATAAGAATATTGCATGTCTGAATTGATTGTAATGGATTGTGGTTTCTGTATTTTATATTGATGTTAACTATGTTCTTTTTTTGTTTTGCAGGCAAAAGATGCTGCTAGATCACAGAACAAATGGCTTTTGGTAAATTTGCAATCTACGAGGGAATTCAGCTCGCATATGGTAAATTTTTCTGATCTCACTTAGCATCCTCCTTACTCTCTGTTCTTCCTCAACCAGTTCTTTTATGTGGGCTGACTTCCACCAATTTTGCTATTTACTTCTTTTAAAGCTCAATCGTGATACATGGGCCAATGAAGCTGTTGCTCAAACTATTAAAAGTAATTTCATCTTCTGGCAGGTGTGTTTTTCTTCTTCCTCCTAAAAAGTTTGTTCTGTATAAAATTTGTGTACCTCTCAGACTCTTGTATTACAAGTTCTTCATTAACAAATGACATATTTACATGTCTTAATCTCTGTCAATCAACATCAAATGTTGTATGTATGTGCATGTGCAGTGGTTTTTTGTTTAATTAAATGCGCAAGTGTTTATTTCAATGCTACTAGAAATCATTAGATTTTTCAGAGGTATTTTCCATGCTTTCACCCTTTTTTTTGCTTGTTTGACTATGTTCATGATGCCATTTTTATTAGGGAGAGGAGATTCTGTTTCTAGGTCAGATGTGGCATTAATTAAATATAGGGGACATTCAAGTTTTTTTAATTTTGAATAGTTCTATACTGATATTTCACTTTTTAGCTTTTGAGGAGCGTTATCCCATCTAACACCTTTATGTAAAGGATGTCAATCACTAGTGTAATTGGTATCATGACCCACTAGACAAGGCACTCAGGATTAAGCTAATAAAAAAAAGTTGGATATTTTCTTTCCACTAGACAAGGTATCACTAACGTTGCTTTCCAGAAACAGAGATTGATGAATCACCATGTAGGAAATGAAGCTGTCAAAGGTAGAAAACTCCTTTAGGTGATTTATTGGTTGTTGAGGTTAAACAAGCTTTAAAATGATTTCCTGTGTGAAACCGCTTCTATTTTTCTTCATTAGTTAGGAAACTCAATGTGATTGCTGTGGTTCTTCCATTACCTTTTTTTTCTGTGATGTCGTTCGTATATACAGGTATATGATGATGCAGAAGAGGGCAGTAAGGTCTGCACCTATTACAAATTAGATTCTATTCCTGTTGTTATGGTGATTGACCCTGTGACTGGTCAAAAAATGCGCTCTTGGCGTGGAATGGTTCAACCAGAAACTTTGTTGGAGGTACATTATTCATGCTTGTAGTTTGTAGACAAAGATCATGTTCTGCTGCCTAGAAGCTTTTATGTTTTTTGCTTTTAATAGTTTCTAAGTATGAAAATTATAATAAATTTCTGTTGACTGCTGTAGGATCTTTTACCTTTTATGGATGGTAGCCCAACAGATCATCATGTGAATCTATCTCATAAACGGCCCAGAGAGAGTCCTGTCATTCGTCCTCACCGAGTTCAAGGTTCCTGAAATCCTTTTTTCTCACCAATTACTTTCTGAGCTTTTTTTGGCTGTTTTTTCCCTATGCTATATAATATCTACTACTGCATTCAGTCTTTCTCTACCTTGATTAAATCACTGTTTGTGCAACAAAAAACAGAAATTATGGTTTCTGTTCATTTCAAATTTCTATATCTATTGTCAAAACGATCATTGTTGTTTTTTTTGCTATTGTACTCATTCATTTGTACTTGCTTTGAATTTTCATGTTATATTTGCTGGTATTTTTGAATTTCTTATTCTTTAGAAAGTGGTCTGTTGATCTTTGTTGGTTTTCCCTCGAAATCTTCTGCTTTAATGAGTTTCTTTTATCACGATGACATGCTACTAGGACCGTATGATTTTGTAACTGCAGCAGCAGTAGCTTTAAAGGATGAAACTACTACACATTATTAAAGTAATAGTTAATTCAGTCAACAAAGAGCTCGAGGAAATCTAAAATGAAAGACTGCCATAGTTGTGCTCATGCTACTGTTAGGGACTTTTTTTTTTTTTTTGTTGAAGATAATTGGCCTATTTGTAAGCTGGTATATCTCAATTAGGAGTCTTTTCTTGAGTTTTACTAGTATAGAGTGTTTGCCAATATAGCTATTTTGCACAAAATTAACACGGAGCCTATCTTGAGCCTTGGTTAGTTTTGCAAAATTTTCTAGGATCTTATATAGCTATATAGTTGTCTTATTAGATTTTTAGACTTTATTGCTTTCATGATTGGATGGGGAACATTTGCTTCCCTTTTCCCCCTATATTTTTGTGTGATGAAAGCGGGATTGCAGTATGCATCCTAAGATTTTTCAGTTAGATTTGCCTTTAGCTTTTTTAAGATTAATTTTTTTTGCAGATAGATATGACGAATTAAGTTTAGTTGGTTATTATTTTGTTCTGTTTCTTGTCTAATCCCCTGAACGCCATCTTGTTGATCTCTTTCTCCATTGTTACTGCTCCCTGTCGTGAAACTTATTCTTCTTCTGCTAGAGTTAGTAACCTGATCCTGTCTTTGAGCAGCATGGTGTTTAGAACGATGGAAATAGTTTGCATAAGCATACTATGTTTATATGTATTAAGAAAGAATGTTTATTTGCTGTTGCATAATATTGTTCAATTCATTTTGTTCAGGCGGCACAACTGTAAGGCCTAGAAATAGTGCTTCTCTTAAACTGTAAAATAGTTTTTGCTATATCTATGAGATATGCACGAAAACTTTCTTCTTGTTGCTTTGTGAGATACTGTTGATTAACTCCTTTAAGAATAGCTTTCTGAGATATTATTGACTAGTGCTCTTATCCTACAAAAGCTTTAGTGGTTGAAAGCTGTTTTCGGAAAGCAAATTTTAAACATGCATTTCCAGAATATCTTTTCTGACTTTTCTAAAGCAGAGCTACTTACTTAACAACATGATCATCACATTTTTCATGATTTTTTTTTTTGTGCTTGACATGGTATTAAGTATCCATGCAGTACTTAAAGGTCATTGGTGCGGCTTTTAATTTGTTTTTGAAGCTTTGAAAGCTCAGTTTAGGTGCCCCATTATCTTTGAATTGCTAACATCTTCTTCCACTGATTATTCCTGTCTTACTTGTCCATTTTATTTTTGTTAAATATCCTCTTTGACATATTTTGGGTACACTTGAACTTCTATTGCACCCATTTTACTTTACCAAATGCTGCCTTGAGGATGAAAAATGGAAATTGAACTGGAATTTTTCTTGGATGTCAGGTGAGACTGAAGAAGATGAGGATATGCTTCGGGCATTGGCTGCTTCAATGGAAGGTGTGAAAGATATGGATAAAAAGGAAGCTGATGATGTTGACGAATCACCACAAACATTGTTAACCAAGAACCCTGCTTATCCACCACTGCCCGAAGAACCCAAGGGTGACAAGAATCTTCTCTGCAGGGTTGGCGTAAGGCTTCCTGATGGACGCAGACTTCAGAGGAACTTTCTTCGGTCTGACCCAATTCAGGTAAGATTTCGATCAATACTTTTAGTAGTATGAAGTGTAGTAAGTTTACTATTATCACTCCTTCAGGGAGGGACCTTATACATCCATGTTCATGTGTTGATTTGGTTTGCTGAATGTGAAAAATGGTGAGGATCAGTCATTTTATGTCATGGAAGGCCATCAATTTGAAGGCAAATAGGAGATTGTGCTTTCGTTTTGTTCTACTATAAGGATACACTACTACTTTTCCAGTTGCATAACAAGCAGAATTTTTCGGTCCCGATTTATGATGATTAAGTGACCATCTGATAGGGTTTTGAGCAGCCGGTTTTTTACCTGCTTCTAAAATAGGATTAGCTATTTACGAGCATGTCATTTCAAATGCTGTCCATTCCATTTACTTAACTGCAGTAAAATTCACTTAATGCTCTTAGTGCTGTCAATTTGGAAGCGCTCTTTGCTTATTTTGCTTTTTCTGTGGTTTCAGTTGCTGTGGTCTTTCTGCTGTTCTCAGCTGGAGGAAGCCAAGACAAGGCCATTTCGCTTGACACAAGCTATCCCTGGGTCCAAGTCCTTGGACTACAGCATAGATTTAACATTCGAGGCATCAGGGCTTGCTAACTCCATGATATCAGTTACATGGGAATGAAGACAAGGTTCAGAGTCAGCGGCTAAAATTGTGCCAAAAAGCTTCTGTTATTTGACTGCTGTAATCTTGTAGTATCCCTTCTTTTGTTGCTATTTCCTGACTTTTTGAGTCTCTTGGAAGGGAAGGCTGTGGAATGATTGAAGTTATACGTTCCCCTTGCGTATCATGTAAATATTGGACAGTGGATTTTCTATATTTATATACACACATATATATATCTGAGAGTTTTGCTCCTCCTCAATCTACATTTGGTTGCTCTATTAAACGCGCTTTCTTACCAAAGGTAGAATTCTAATAATCTTTAAAGGTAAAAAGTAGCTCTATTTCAGTCTACATTTGTGTGTGTGTGTGTGTGTGTGTGTGTGTGTGTGTGTACGTTGGATTATTTAAAAAATCTCTCTGAAGATTTCTGCTAATACCACGTAGCATGTGGGAAATTTTAAAATTATTACTTACCCTCCAGTTAGAGATTGACTATTATAGTATACGAATTGGCAAAATTACCTTCATGATATTACCAATTCTTTAGGCAAAAAATATGGAAGACAAAACCCCTAATACCTGAAATAAAACAGCTATTTTTACAATCTTGTAGTAACTGTTTAGGCCAAAAAAAATCAAAACAGTAAGAACAATGGGTGTTGAAACAATCATTTTTTGCTCTTAATATCACCTAACACTTCTAAAGTTTTAAAAATCTCACTTACCTTCCTTATATTTGTTATTTGTGTAGCAAAATTTTTAAAAATCCTAAACTACCCTTCACTTGCTAAATAAAAATATTCCTAAATCACTTTGTTCACTTCAAGAAAACTATCATTTCAAAAATAATCTCTTGTAGTACTACCACATCACATGCTATATTCCATAAAAATATAAATTTGAAAAATAAAAATGATATTTGAAAAGAAATATATTTGCATCAATTTTATTATATATGCTCAAAACTGACTTATTATGAATTTCTATTTTTTCAACATTTTTTCAACCCTTACGCAAACTATTAAATGTACCAATCATTATAAAAATTAACTTAAAATAAGCAAATAAATCATACCCCACTTTATCACAATCACAAAAGGTAAAAGATAAACAAAATTTAGTTTATTATAATGTATAATAAAATACTACATAGTCAATCCAAAAAATATGAGTAAGAGAGAATTATGGAGAAAAGGAAAAACGAAGAAAGTGACTCTTGTTTTTTTTTTTCTTTTTTTTTTCAAATTTTGAGCTCCATTTATTTGATATGTTGTGAATTATATGCCAAATGAGGGTTAATATAGTCTTTTTATAATTATTAGGGGAGGTAAGTGATATTTCTAAAACCTCAGAGGGCCAAGTGATATTAAGAGAAACCTCAAAGGAGTTTTCTGATATTATCCCTTTCACATAATAAGCGTGAGTATGGACTATGTGAATTAGGATAGAGTTATGCAAGTTCCACTATTTAAGATAGCTATCACTCCCACCGAAATGGTCATTCTCGTTTCCTAAAGCTAACATGGAAATAAATTTTCATACTCCAATTTTGCTCTCCTATGCTCTTATCTCGTTTTGTTGCATGACAAAGCTTTGAAATCTTTGTTTTATGACCACAATTGCGAAGCCTATTTTGCGTATATTGTTCAATCATTTGGCGGACTAAAGAAAGTTGTGATTATGCTTCACACATGTAAAGTTTCGTTTCTTGTACGAAATGTATTTATTTGTATAATCACAACTCTATTTACTTTAATTAATTAATATAAAATTAATATAATCCTTATTTGCCTAAAGCAACATAGGATGATGGGTGAATTAGGTTAATTAGGTTGATTAAAATTTTAAAATTATGAACTCACATTAAACAAGGCACAAAGATATTATCACAAAGTAATAAAACTAATAAACAATGACAACAAAGTAAAAGGGTATGTAAAGAAATGTAAACTGTCCATTTTATAGTGTGGTTTGGTTATGTTTACTTCCAATCTTTCTCAAATTTAGTGATTCTTTCACGAGACTGTATCTTCCAAAGAGTAAGACGACAACCTTTGTACGATTGAGGTAATTCAATTCAATCTCCTTGAGCCTCACTAGCTCATTGAGATTTGGATTATAGTCCTCCCTTGAGAAACTTCTCTCAAGTACAATGAAGTTCTCAAATTTGAACACTATTGTTGATGGACAATTTAAGCTATGAAATGTCGATTTTGGGTAGCTATCCAAGATCAGCTTCCATCTAGTTTTGTCATTTGTGGCATGACTATTAAACAATGAAAACTATGTTCAAAATTTTCTGATTGAATGTGACTTAGGTAATGGAAAATTGGGGGTTTAGGATAAAATATAAATGCTCCATCTGGAGGGTAAAGGGTTATTTCTGTGTGCGTGTGCATATTTGTCTGTGCTTATATCTTTTTAGGAGGTTATTGAAAATCATGATTTAATCAGATTAATTCAGCATTTACTATATAGTTGAATTCTATTTCAACTTCTCCTATTCAACCATACCAAAAGTTTGTATGTATATGAGTATCTCTTTTTTTTTTTTTTTTTTTTTTTTCTGGTCTTTACTTGTCTTATCCAGAAAATAAGGAAGGCATAATGCATGCTTCCTGATTGAACAAATAAGCTACATAGATGAAATTCGAACAACTTATTTCAAAATTAAGTACGATGTCAAATCTTGGTTGCTAGGACATGTGAAAAGAAAAAGAGATTGGGGAATAGTTCCAACTACGCTAGATAATAGTACTCCAGCAATATGAGACTTGTGCAATCTGCAATATTGGTACAATATCTGAAACTTGTTTTCACCCATGACTTTTGTGTCAAAATAGCTAATTTTCTTGATCTGCAGCTATAGGAGATACAGAAATGCATTCCAAGTTTATGGCCTTCTTAAGCACATAATCTACCAGCTTGATTTCTTCATCACTTCCTCCAAAGTTGGTTATCCACACATTCTGTAGTGATTGTAAGGCATATTCATAGTTGGCTTGCTGCATGTTATAACCGCTTGAAGCCTTCTTTTTATCAACGTCCCAAAGCTGCATTTTTGTGGAAATCTCAAATTAGATTATCTCCACTTCTGAACAGAATTTAGCAATTTCCCATAAAAATGTTATTATGAGGACTTTTATTGGGAGGATGGGGGAGAAGATTATGCCAGGAAGGGGAATAAAAACTACTACAATTCATTTGTCATTTCTTGAAGAGAAAACAAGATTTTAGATACCAAGTTGAATTACATGAAATAAAAATAAACATGTTTACTATAAAGAATCATACAACCCAGAAAAGTAGTACCTTCAGCTTGATTTGAAGTGAATCCACATGGACGAGCAAGGTCCCAAAACGGACTGATATAGAAAGTATGCCTTGAAAAAGATCGATGAGATTAATTGATACTTCATCTGTTTTCACTTCTAAATGCTTGACATAATTCAGTGGAAGTTCAGCAACTTCCTTGAGCATCATCACACACTAGCACAAATCAAAAGAAGATGCCATTAGCACAAATAAGTGGCTGATGTACAAGAATATTTTCCTTTTGGAACCTTACCCTAGCCATTTCTTAGGATTATAATGTGGACACAATATTAGAAAGCCAAAATGTTTGCGTGAAGGAGTCCATACAACAACATAAAGAATATATTTGATTTAGTAATCCATGCAAACTTATATTCGATTTAGTAATCCATGCAAACTTAAAATTCTCTATAACTAAACTAGTATACTAAAAGTATTGACAGTACAAATTTCATTATATATTACCTTAAATATACCATTTATGTGTGCTTTTATACCATATCTTGCTAAACCTATGAGATCAACACAACAAAATAGAGAAACAAAGGATACACCTTACTTAGTAGCATTAATTATTTTTAATTCGATTAACATTAAGAGCATTACACACCATCATTGCCAACTTTTAATTTGTATGAAATCATAAAAAATTACATACTCATGGTAGTTTTGCAACCTTATCATGGAGGAAGATGGTCAGAGGGAAAACAAAAAAGGGGGTTAAATACTTCCCAATCTAGTCATCACATAAAGTTATGAAGCAGGTCAAATCAACCATGCCAAAAGAGAAGGAAAAGAAAAGTACGCATACAATTCTACAAGGGTCGCCCAGCCAATCAGATGAATAATTAAGTTGATAATTACATGGGGACACCAAGTTGAAAAAATTTGTTTAGTTTTCGAATAACTTTGAATTCCCAAGAGAAGAAAAGCTACAAATGTCAGTAGAGAGAATTGATTGTATTAACATAGATAAACAATATGTTGTGTTCTACATACATGCTTTATGAAACCTACATTGGTAGCTATGTGAACAAATGGAAAAAGTGAGAAAAAGGACATGATTTTCAAATAATAACATTCAGGGTTTTATTGATGTTGCAAATGCTGAACTCACAGAAGACTAAGGAAATGAAAACTAAGAAAGAGGCTCTATTGAGTCAAATTAACAGTACTATACAATTGAAATTGAGTAGATAAAGAATACAAAATTTACCTCTTCACAATCATGGATGAGCGTCATTGTCATGTCACCTGCTGAGGAAAACATCTGAAGAAAATCTCTTGTGCGGTGAAGTTCCAATATATCATGGGAGTGAATAAATCGCGTCCTCAAACTTAGTTTTACTTCAACTTTGTTGGACGTTAGTGGTCGAGAGAACTTCACCACTGGCCCTTCATACTCAAGCACCAGGAGATTTGTACACACAATTTTCCAATAATCCATGTATTTGCAGTTACATATGACAAGACACTTAACTGTTGAGCTGATTACATGAAGTTTCCTGAGAGTCTTGCAACACTTCAATTCCAAGGAGACAAGGTGCGGGAAAAATGCATTGGTGCACCAGAAAGAACCATCAACTATTTCAATATCGGAAAGGATGAGTGTTCCAAGATATTTGAAATAAGGGTCCTGAAATGCCTTAAATTCCAATCTTGAATGTTTCAAGGACACAGTATCAAGTTTCGTAGCCTCATGTTCATTCCCGACCATTGAAGCTACAAGAACTCCAGCTCTATTCATCAAGTAGGGACCCTTATAGAAGAATCTCTGGAGGTTTGGTAGATCTATTTCAATTTTCTCCAAGAGTCTGTTACACTTGACCAAAAAGTAGCGTATTTTGTTGTGATGAATCTTGGCAATTTTAAGCCCAAGACAACGCATCAAAGACAGGTTTTCAAGAGAAGGACATGCATTGATTAACTTGGGCAGAAATTCATCTCCAATAAGAGCATTTTTGATGGAAAGAGTCCTCAGGAAAGGCAAGTTCAAAACTTTGTAGGAATATCCAAGGTTGATGCCTACCACCTCAAATGATTTCATAGATGAACAATGAGAAAAGATTACCTCTGGAAGTACATACAATGTGTTCCAACAACTACGATATTTTCCATTTGAAAACCTCAGGTCAAGAGCTTGCACATTTCCCTTGGTTGCTTCATCAAGAATTTTGTCTATCAGTTGGTCGATTTCCCCATTACTAGGAAATGTCATTTTAACACTGAGTTTTTGGAGATGAACCATTTGGCGTCGCACCAAGCATAGCTGCAAGGCTTCCACAAACTTTTCTCTAGATGGATAATTATCTTCATTGAGATCAATGATAGGAAATGTTGTGAAAAGCATATTCCAACGTTTGGATAAAAGTGACATGCTCCAGACATCTTCTATAGAGAGCAATGAGAGAATATGGTGATTCAAGTGGTCTGGTAGAGAGCTTAATCTGTCAGCACTTGTCTCATCTTTATCTTCTTTTGTCTCTTGAATCCTATTATTTTCATTTCCTTTCCTTCTTTTGCATACCATTTCCATTCTATTTGTCTTGAGAAGCTGATGAAATCAAAGGAAGGACCAATTTTGGTTTTATTAGCAAGCTTTTTTAAAGTTAAACTAGTGAAAACAATCAAGAAAGAAGACGAGTAAAAAAACAACCTATAAAATACATCTACAAAATTTTCCCAGAAAGACAATTCATTAAATCAATAAAAGATTCAAAGAAAACAGATAGCATATGTAGGTTTTCGTACCTTTTCAATCAAAAGAAGAAAATATTCAGCAAATGTTGAGAGTTACACTAAGCTAGAATTGAACCCGAGTTCCTGTGCCTCCCCATTTTCCACTCCAAGTGCCAAAGTTCACAGCATCAAAAGATGATATATTAGAAAGAAATGCAAATGAATGGGGGAGAGACAAAGAAAACAAGCAATGGGATAGCAAATTTCTTCCTTGTATGATTGTGTACCTATATAAGCGATAAACTAAACTAGTCTTAACGGAATAAACATTTTTCATTTAATATGCTATGTCATCCTTCTTTCTAACTAGAAATCGAGTAAATGCCACTTCAACAACCTTTCATGGTTATCCAAAATTCGAACTAGATGGATGTTTGTAATCCCAACCATTCTTTTAATCTCGAACTCAATAAGGAAGGGAGTAATTCAGCAAAATTTTTTTGTTGTTGATTCTTTTGAGTAGTGCTTCTTCATCTATACTACCTATTAGTACTAATGATTGTTTGTAAAAGAAAACACCAAGTAGCTAGCTTAAAACAAAGAATTTGTTTTTACGGTTTGATCAGTATATCGAATAGAAATTTTGTATGCGAAGGAACAATTGGAAAAACAAGGACTTAAAATTGTATAAAAAGCTAGTCCATCAATTCAGTATTTTCTAGACATCATTTCAGGTTTTTATTCTTGATTTGAAGAACTAGACAAGAATAATATTAGACAAAAAGGTGAAAATAGTTGCGGCTTCTAATGGTTACAGTGTCTGAAATAAATTCAAGGAAGTTTGATTGAATGAGAATAAACGAAAAAAAAAAAAATACAAGAAAGCAACTTATAGCTTTAATTCGGCATTACTAGATCTTACCTGTGAACTTGAGATTGACAATTTTGTGAAGAATGGTAGAAGCTTTGAACACGAGAAGTTTTCACCAATATTTTGTTGTTTATACAATGACATGTAATAAGTGATGTATACCAGGAAATATGTTACGTAAATTGAACCTACCAATTTTCCTTTTTACTAGTTTTGGCATCATTCACAATCTTTAATCTTTTAGTTGGACATTTATATGACAATAAAGAGTGAATCTCCTAGTATTAAAATTTACAACTAATCACATGTGGAGAAATGAATCAATTTAATTATGTTCTTAATAGGATCCATACGGTCATGAACAGCAAATTTATTTTAACTTTTTTTGTAGAGTGCACTTTACTTCTCACATGCTGTATGAATCATAATGTATGCTTTAAACTATTAAGGAAAGAATCTTATTGGAAAAAGATTAAGTGAATGTAGTGCTATCTTTTTTTTTTTTTTTAATAAAACCAATCAGTATGAATGGCTAATAGCATTCTACAGGAAAACTGCAGAAATTGAAAATGCGGGCTCAGAAATACGCGACTTGAAGTCGCGTATTCCATTCTGCAACAACAAAGAAGAAAATGCGAGCTTCAAAAGGCGACTTCAAATCTCGTTTTCAACAAAGAATGTAGTGCTATCAATTAGGTGGATTAAGGAATTTTTGTTAGTTACCTCAAATGTGAAAGTTATTATGTCTTACTGTACACAGAGGGAGAGCCATTAGTTGGATGTAAACTTATTTTTTAAAAACCTTTTAAATGTTTAATTTTATCCTCACAAAAATTTAATTTTACCATTCTAATCTAATCACCTGACCATCCATAAGCTTTTATTGCCAACTAACACAACCACAACTAAATTCCACCCTAATTATCTAAATTCATATTGCCCACATAACCACCCATGAGTAATATATCTATCAAATTAGTTTTAACATCCTATTAAAAAAAAAACTATTAAAAGATCAGTGTTTTTTCTATTCTAGTTGATGAAAATTTTATACTCAATTGTTTTATATAAGAAGTGATTTTTACAAAATTGAAAAGACAAATTGCACAGACATCGATGTGCTCTCAACACTAGTGATTACTGTTATAGTAGAACAAATTTCTTGGTGTTTAACATATATGTTATAATCAATAAACTTCACTTGAGGGAGAGGAGGGGAGGGTTTGGTTGAATGATGAGATGGAAGGAATTATACGTAAAAGGTCTCGAATTTAGTATCTCCTACTTATAAAAAAGAAAATTATAAAGAAAAAAATTTGTTGGAGGTTTTTTTTCCTTTGGGATATGCTAGAGTTACAATTATAAGTGAGCATGTCCATTACTGTAGCAAATAATTACTGTGCAATGAATGGTTGAATTTTCAAAACCACACAAAAGCAGTGCTAAATTAAAAAAGGATACATATTCAATTTTGTTAAAAATCTTGAAATCAATAAATCCTTCTATTTCATTAGCAATCAAATAACAGTGCGACAACCACAATTTTGCCGCAAACTCAAATCACGCGATTATTGGATGGTGATTAATTTACTTTTAAGTAACTGGGGATGTGTATACGGTGGTTAATATCCTGATAATATTATAAAATTTTATTTTTTATTCTTTTGTGAAGCTTTCGTCTACATTGATTTTTTATGATATCTCCATGACATCAGCATTTACGATCATTTCAGTGCAATTCCAAGATTGGCGCGCGGGGAAATTCGAGTAGATAGGTTAGGCATTTTGTCTATCAGGAGGAGAAAAGTACACTAACCTATGGGAGGATTTAGTTGAGAGTTTTTAATTTTAATTCTTTTTGCTTTTGGGTTTGTTGGCAGGGAATTTTCGTTCATTTGTAAGGGGAAACTTTGTCAAAATTTTCTAAAAATAAAATAAAATAAGATTTTGATAAAAAAAAAACACACATTCATGTAGGTTGCATTAATCTGCTAATTTTCCATTTTTGTTTATAATTAATTTACTTTTAATCATATATGACGATACAAACAAATTTGTATCTTGTTGGAAGTACTCTGAACTATTAATAGTTGATTTGGTAAGAATTTCTTAGGAAATAATTTAAGGAACTTGCTTGTATAGTCTTCAAAGCTACTGGATCTCAAGATACAGTTTCAGCTCTCCTTGTATTAGGTTAAAATTTTCTAGGTACAATGTCAGGAAAATATCTCAAAATAAACACAAGTGTTGACTAGAAACGTACTTGGACAATGAAGCATGATTTGCCAAAAAGCTTCTTCAAGAAAGTAAATAAAATGGATCAGAATTGAAGGAAAGCTTTAATCACCATCAGATACTTTCTTTCCAGGAATGAATGAATATTGGGCTGGTTATTTAAAAAATGAAAAAAAAGGATCAAATTAAGCTTAATTCATGAAGAAATAAAAAGAACCCCATTACCAGAATGTTATATTTTTTATATGGATCCTCAATAATTACTAGAGATTTTAAGCACGAATGGTTTAGTAAAGCATTTTAAAACAGAACAGTAGAATGGGAGAAGTTTTCTCAGAATAATATAAATAAGCAAGGACTATCTCGCTGGTTCCAATCTTTTGGGGGATAGTCAAAACAATGATCTTTTTACTTTACATCTACTTCACTCCATATTCCACCTCCACCTTTGATTATCTGACTTCTACAAGCTCTGTTACTGACTGAAGTGGGATGTAGAGAAGCAAGCGACAATGGATAAAACTAGCAGAAATGTGTCCTAGTCTCTACGTAATTGATTTGGAAACTGTCTGCCTTCTGAACAATGCAAATTTGTAGAGTCACTCATTTGTAAATTTATAATTCATCAGTATAAACTATGGAGCTTACTTCAAAAATGAATTGAATAGCAGAAACTTGAAAGGCGATTGTGTTAGAAGAGCCAAACTTTAGTAGAAAGCAAGTACAAGTCATGAAGAGAGTAAAGGACATTGGTTTTGAAAGTTCACAGTCATGAGAATGCCTGAAAACACATTTTTTTTTATACAAAAGGAGACCCTAAGTCTTAGAAGGGGAAAGGGGAGAAGAGGAGAGTCTGAAAATCGAATCAAAGTCTTCATGACCACCTGACGAATATCCTTACCAGCTAAACTGAGTCATCGAGACCCTGAAAACACACTTTATTTGTATGCTCCAAATAGAAGATGTGAAGCTACCTTTCTGCTTGAGAAACTGTTCCTTCTTTGCATATGTTTATATTGCTGGAATAGGCTATATGATCTTAGAAAAGAATTCAGTTCACATAAAGAAGTTCAATTATGAAGGTGGGAGCTGTATGTTCGACATGCACATTCTTAGTTGGTTACATACCCTAATCATGGATAGCTAGATTAGAAGAAGAACTGAACTTCCATAGTAGTTTGCTGCCTAGTTTGTCAATGTCATAAAAAATACTGCTAGTACTTGCAGGGGGAGCTGTCTGGTGGAAAATTATAAAGTTTAGAGTAACATTTTGCAATTTGATTAATTACGCATTACAGCAACCAGGATTAGGATTAAAAGAGCAAATGACATTAAACTAGGGTTAGAGAGGCAAAATTGTCGAAGGGATTGCAAAAGGGCTTCTTTGTCTTCAACAAGATTCAAGATTGAAGATCACATACATTGAAGGCAAGCAACATTCTATGTTGTGTTTGCCAATTGCAGAAAAGGACAAGCCATGCTTCAAACGTTTTGCTCACAATAACCAAGTATGCCACATGAAAGATTGTTCTAAGCAAAACATTTCAAAGGTCCATTAATAAAGTACAGTAATCAATGAACAATATCATCAAAAAAAGGTTAATGTTCCCAGAAAAAAATTATTTTTGCATGATTGCAAAACTAGTATAAGATACTCATTTTGGAACATTAAAATCACATACAAACTAGCCACATATTTAGATCTCCTTGAAACCCTATAATTTTTGCTAACTATTGGACTGTGTGGGAAATCTACTAACATTAGGGAAAATTTCATTAAAGACCTAACTTGATCAGATTTTTTGCCCTAAAAAGTTGTTAAACTCGTGTATCTTTAGTCTAATAAAGAATCTCAATCGAGAATTGGGCTTAGACCTTGCAATGATAAATTAATGTAGAAACTACAACATATTTTATGAAAGCCAATATTAATGATCATCTACAATCCTTTCCATGACCAATAATAGAAATATATTGAATAAACAGTGACAAAGGCTTCAATGAAGGATTACAAGCACAAGAATATAGACAGTATACTCCAATTAAAAGAACAACATCTACATTTCACTTGATCTCTATAGTTACATTGCTTGATTCTCGCGATGCCTAGAACAATTGCAACTTGATTAATTGAAATATTTTAGGACTCAGAAGCACAAAGATGCGTCAGCTGAAGAGCTTGTGCATTCTTTAGGAAAAACTTCACCAATTGAAGCCCTACAGAAGTCCCAAATTTATAATAAGCCAAACTTTTTAGACGATAAAGACAACACAAAGAGGCAATGTCCTTATCACTTTCAAGTCATCGTGGCTCCAAGATAATCTCGACCGAATACGAAAACAATTGGTTGCAACAAAAAATCCCAATACGAGAATTTATAACAACAATCTGGTAGGATTACAGCACTAAGTACAACTTTGAAGGAAAAAGGGACTAAATAGAGAAGGGCTTTGATGCTTACTAAATGAATTTAAAGATACCAACGGTCTGATGTTCTTGAAAGAAAGCCAATAAGTGTTGTTTTACTATCCATGAAGTGGGACTCAAATTTTAGACATGTGAGTTGATGAAACATGTGAAATTGAGTCTATATCTCCAACTCGGTCCAATAACTGCGTAGGACTTCATGCTTGAGCATAAGCTAGCTAGACATTGCTATAGCTAATTGCTGGCTTGTTTTATTACCAAGAGAAAACAGTTATCATAAAGGCAACAAATCAATACAATGTTTTATTTGTCCTAAGCAATGTTGGCAAGAGAGACAGGTCATAGTTAACTACTATAGTTGCTCTATCACACGAAATTACGTTAGAAAGATAGTCTATACCTTTTTTGTTATTTATTCTCTTATCACTAGAATTGCTTGAAAAGAGAATGAATTTATAAAACATCACAAATATGGGTACAATATTATGGGATTTCAAAACATTTTTTTAACAAACAAAAAGAGCGGTTCTTATCTCATTTGTAACTTGATTATAGCACTCACGTCAAGTTTCTTATACTAAAAATATATTCAAAATATGCAATGAAGTAATTGAATCAATCAAAGCATATAAAATAACCATGGCTTCTAGCTTAAAACCAGTTGACAATGAAAGAGTGGCTCAGGATCATATATATAATGTGGCTGGAGTTCCTAAGTTAATCAATGTGGGACATTTTATTTATTAACACCCCTTTGACACATGCCCGAATTGACTTGGACTTGAGGTACAGGTGAGTGGAACCTTAGAACCCTCAAAACTACAGGTTTTGTGGACTCGAGGTACAAATGAATAGAGCCCTAGCTAGAATCTTCAACTTGGAAAGAAAAGTTTGAGTCACCGGTAAAATTATAAACAGGTCGACAAATAAAACTTGAGGTTCAACTCTAATATCAAGTCGAGTAACCTACGTTTTTATCTTAAAATTAATTTGCAATGAGTGAAGCGGTTTAAAATCTTATTAGCATGATCGGAATTCCTTGTTTAATCAATAATGGACATTTTATCTCCAAAAAGTTACTATCTTATGTACAATACTTTCCTAATGCATCATTACCTAACATTGCCCTAACTAATCTTCAGTGATAGCAGTACAATTGTCTTGTTTGGATCTTCTACTTCGTGCAAATAGAAATTTTTTCTCACATGACGGAGTACAATAGATATTATTGCCCTCTTCATTTTGCTATTATAAAGTATGACATTCCATTTGAGATGAAAATTTTTTATTTTCGTAAGCTGTTCAACTCCTCACATACTAGATTATACAAAATTTCACGTTGGAATCTTGATTGGATATGGTAATGGTTGAAGGATTGCAAATGATATTCCAATGTGACTAGTGGATTGACCGGAATCATTGAGTTGAAATTTCAATTGTTACCATCTTGTATCTCGATTGTAAAATAGTTTAAATTTGGTCATTGAAAACAATTGTTTTAGCTAGATAATCATCTCCAAATTTCGTGCTCTGCGCAATAAATGCTTCATCCCTCAGTTTGCAAAATAACGTGGTAGTCAAAATTCTGTAGAGATCTAGTCTGTATACATCTACTTACTTAAAATCAACAGTTAATACGTTAAGGCTGAGAAAGTAGCATTAATACTACATTGTTTTGAGGTAGGTTCCGTCATGATTTATGACTTAAATTGACGGAAAGGTTGAGATATTGCATTTATTGAAAATTCATAGTTGGAGAACTAAAAGCATACAAATCAAAGTTCTAAGGCGATTAAAGTTTTTTGCTTAGAAGTTTATAGAAATCTTGATGAATTTGATAAACAGTGAGAATCTAACAAAACTAGAACAGCATTGATTGGTAGTTTGTGTTTGACTAAAAAGTTTTATAAATTAACGCGTAAGAAAAATTATGGCTCCGTATAGATTACGAGCTTTTGAGAATATATCTCCGTTTGAATTAGCTGTTTTTGGGGGTGTTTTTTAAAACAGAGCTGTTTAAAACAAAGGTGTTTTTGGGAGTGTTTTTGAGAATGTATTTTAAGATATTTTTAAAATTTAAAATTTTAGTGGGTTATTTTAATTTTTTTTTAATAAAAACCTTCACCACCCACCACCACCCATTCCCTCCCCTCCTCCACCACCATCACTGCCCCTCCCCCCTCCCTCCTAAAATTAAAAGGAATGTTAGGAAGAGAAGTAGTCCTCGTCCAAGGTACTGCTACTACTCGAGAGATACTTCTTCGACTTCAATTCTTGTCATTTAACAGTTGCCTAGTGTTGATGCCATTGCCACACATGCTGTCCCTAGATGAGTTAGACGTCTGGAAGTGCCCGAACATGGCATAGGCTTCGATCTCCAATCTCGGCAGTCTTAATTCCCTTCAAATTGAGAGTAGTCTCGAAGGATTGAGTTATTTTCCGGAAGAGATGCAACAAAATCTTACTCTTCTTGAGTCGCTGGAAATTCGTAGCATATGTGACCTATGAGCCGTGCCAACAAGCTTGGCTAGCCTCACAGCTTTGAAAAGCTTAACTAACCATCATAACTGTACTAAGATGAAGTCTCTAGACCAGGCGTAATGGAGGGGCAATGTTATTAAACTCGGATCAGATAGCAATTCAACTAAACTATTAAGTTAGGAGTCAACTGGTTAACTCGGTCGGATCATTCTTAAAAATTTGCTGATGTAAGTTTCAGAAATATTTAAATTAAGTTCTTGATTATATTTGACCAAAAATACAAAATGTTACAGAAATATTAGACTTGCTATCATATATACACCTAAAAATTATATATAAAAATGTGAATTCATGTCTAAAATATGTACATTCTCCAAAATTATTTGAAAAACTAAATTAAAACAATCATACCCAATTCGAGATCTTTTTGTTGGGAATATGGCTTTATAATGCAAGTTGGAATAACTGATGATAAATTGATAAATTGATAGGGATGAAAACTTCTCGAAATCATTTAGGAAGTGAGTGATTTTGATGTTCATACTAAGTAGGTAGCCTTTTTTTTTTATTCCCATTAATAAATGAAAGTTTTACAATTTATGTAACTCAAATTATGTTTTAGAAAAACAAGAAAGAAAAGTTTGAGAACTGGGTTAAATAGTTGAACTGAGTCACTGGTTTGGCCGAATTTTTATGATTTTAACTGATTTTTGACCCAAGTGATTTTGTACTGATAAGTGAATATTTAACGTACATTTTGTACAAGTTTGGCATGAACTTTTGGTATGTTTTGAGAAGATTAAAGCCATATTTGAACTCTTTTGATGATAATTGCTTAAATATTGTTTAAGTGTTCAAAACTTGATAAATGAGTAGATTAATGCATTAATTTGGTGAAATTGTGAAGGACATTGATGTATGAAATTCATACACGAGCTGAAAGAAATGTAAGGATTGTTCAAAGGATAAAGTACACAAGAAATTAGGAGCAAAAATGAAGAGAAAGGAAAAGAAGAGAAAAACTGGAAAATCACCAGCACGGATCCGAGCTCCGAGCTCGGATCCGTGTGAGTAAAGGGCAATTCGAGCCCTCATATGTACTTCTGGAGCAGTGTATCCGAGGACAAACGATCCGAGCTCGGATCCATCAGAAAAAGGCCTCGGATCGATAAGATCCGAGCTTGGATCGATCTTCACCCCTCGGATCCGAGGCTCGGATCTGCTTCTCTCTTCTGCATGTGGCACAATCATTTTTTCTCACTTTTCACACAACTTTCCAGCTATCTTGAGTGAGTGAAATCGGTGGCACATGCTTCTGCAATAAAAGGGAAGACAAAGTGAGTTATTGACAAGTCAAAACAATATATCTTTTGACTTCTTTTACAAAATCTAAGTAGTTGAAATCATGAAGGAAAAAAAATGCCTTTCCACCACCTTTTATGCAGAGACACAATGAAGAAGCAAGAGGACCTTACGTAGCTAGTTTTTCCTTCTGGTAACTAGTTTCTCTCTAGCTAGGAGTTCTTGGAGAAGAATTTTTGGAGTTTTCACTTGTAATCATCTTGTACAAGAACATAGCAGAAATTGGAGGGCTTCACCATCAATTGGCTAAGCTTTCTTTTATCTTTCTTGTACTTGTACTTTATGATGTTTTGCATTAATAAACTTGTGAGTTTGATTTTTATATCATTCATGAGTAGCTAAACTTCTTTATTTAGGGAGTAGATGAAACTTATGGCTAAATAATATGAATTGAATGTGATTTATACTTGTATTAGCTTGTCTATTTATGCAGTTATAATTACTTGTTGTTGTTTGATCACCAGTAGCATATTCATAGTTGTTATTAGTCAATGAGAATTGATAGTAACAATGGAAAAACATGAGTAGAGCTTGAGTTGTATATTCATGAAAATAGATGTACACTTAAGTGGATTTTCCAGCATTTCATGAAGGAAAATAGAGTAGAACTAGTATTTCACCATGAAAATAGGGAAAACTATATTGCTCTAGGCCATTTCATCATGAAAATGAGATTTGGTAATATTGGAAATGAATTCCTAATTAAACAAGAATAATAACAAGAGGTAAATCTGTTCATTTGCATTATTTATGCCATAAGTGGAAGTTACATCCCTAGATTTATCCTTGAGTGAAAATCCTTCATTTGCATTTAGCATTTGTTAAACTAGATTTGTAGATCAGATTTGTAGACAATAGCAATATACTTTCTCTGCTCAAATTCATTTGTAAGTCTAAATAATAGAGAAAAATAGGGCTTAGTACTTGTTTAATTTGCTCCTCGTGAGATAGACCCGATACATACCCTACATTACGATTTCGGCCTGTATACTTGTAGTCGACGGGTATAAAATCGGATTTAAACTTGCATTGATATAAAAATCCCGTCAAATTTTTGGCGCCGTTGCCGGGGAGCGGCAATATTAGGGTCTAATCATCTCTATTAATTTAGATATTTTCATTGTTTTTATTCAAGTTGTTTATAGTTGATTTTAACAATTAAAACTGCAAAATATTTCTTGTTTTTATTTGTAGTGTATGCACCCGATCAAATCGAGAAATTACACTTTTCGATCTTGAAATTGAAAGGACACTACGGAAACAAAGGAGGAATACACCGCATCAAGAGGAACAAGAGGTTTGGCAGTCGATAAAAGAAATCTTGATAGAATTACCATTTGAGGAAGAAATGACGGAAAATGAACCAAATAGGCGAATTCTACGGGATTTTGCTTTACCGGGAACACAAGGTTCTCAAACTAGCATTGTAAGGCTAACGGTAAATGCTAATAATTTTGAGATTAAACCATCACTGATTCAAATGGTACAACAATCTCAATATGGAGGTAATGCTACCAAAGATCCAAATTCTCACTTGTCAACATTTCTTGAAATCTGTGATACAATTAAGTTTAATGGTATTAGTGATGATGCAATTAAACTTCGATTATTTCCATTTTCACTAAGGGACAAGGCCAAGGTTTGGTTACAATCCCATCCTCCAAATACTTTTACTATTTGGGCTGAATTAGCTAAGGCGTTTCTAAATAAATTCTTTCCACCTGAAAAAACTGCTAAATTTGGAATGGATATAACTAGTTTCTCTCAACGGGAAGGAGAGACATTGTATGAAACTTGGGAGCGCTATCGGGAATTGCAACGAAGATGTCCTCATCATGGTTTACCAGATTGGCTAGTAGTCCAAATATTTTACAATGGTCTCATCTATCCAACAAAGACACATGTAGATACGGCAGCGGGAGGAGCTTTGATGGGAAAGATAGCTGAGGAAGCTCAGCAATTGATTGAAGAAATGACTGCTAACAACTACCAATGGGCAAACGAACGAGGTAATATAAGGAGAACCGCAGGTATGCTTGAAGTAGATATCTTGAATATGTTAAGTGCAAAAATGGATAATGTGGTTAAGATACTTAATAAACATGTTGGTTCTAGCTCTAATCAAGGAGTAGTTGTTGTATGTTGTACTACTTGCGGCGGAGATCATGATGATTCTATGTGTTCTAGCAGCGAACAGGTTTAATATCTCAACAATTACAACCGTCCACCCCAAAATAATTCATACTCCAATGCCTACAATTCAGGATGGCGTAATCACCCGAATTTTGGATGGAAGGATCAAGGGAACCAACAAAGACCAGTTAATCCACCGAATTTTCAACTGAAACAACCACTTCCGGAGTCTAAACCAGCTTGAGAATTGGCAATAGAGAAGCTGGCAAATGTGTCAAATGATAAAATTGAAAAGCTAGCTAGTGCCACTACTCAATGATTTGAAAGAATTGAAGGAATGATGGACCAACTCACCAATATGTATAGAAATGTAGAGGTCCAATTAGGCCAAATCGCTAATGCGGTTAACAATCGAAATCAAGGGGATTTACCTAGCAAGACAGAAGTGAACCCAAGGGAGCATGTGAAGGCCATAACCCTCAGAAGTGGTAAAGAAGTAGGTGAACTACCTGTAGTTGAAAGTGAGAGAAAATATGAAAGAAAAGAAAACAAGCAGTTGAGCAATTTGGGAGATGATAACAAGACAATTGAAGGGAAAGAAAAGGTGGAAGAGTGTGAGCCGCAAATAAAAGAAACAACACCAATTCCTCCACCGGTGCCATTTCCTCAAAGATTGAAACCTTCGAGAAATGATAAAGAATTTGACAAGTTTGTCAATATTTTCAAACAATTACATATTAACATTCCTTTTGTTGATGCTATTTTGCAGATTTCTTCATACACAAAGTTTCTCAAGGAGATAATGACTAAGAAAAGAAAGTTAGTAGATAGCGAGACAATTGCATTAACGGAAGAATGTAGTGCCATCATACAAAACAAATTGCCACCAAAGTTGAAAGATCCAGGGAGTTTCACAGTTCCTTGCACTATTGGTAATGTAGAATTCTCTAAAGCACTTTGTGACCTGGGTGCGAGTGTGTCATTGATCCCTTTAACTGTAGCTAGGCAATTGGGGTTGAAAGAGTTAAAGCGTACTAACATCTCCTTGCAATTGGCTGACAGGTCTATTAGACATCCAATGGGCATTTTGGAAAATATGCTTATTAAAGTGCAGAAATTCATTATTCCTGTCGACTTTGTTGTTTTAGATATGGAGGAAGATGGTAATGTACCTATTATACTTGGTAGACCATTTCTGTCCACTGCAGGTACAATAATAGATGTTAAACGAGGTAAGTTCAAGTTTCAAATTGGTGAAGAGAAAGTAGAATTTGATTTGAGTAAAATGGAGAAATATCCCTTTTTTACTGACCATGTTTATTCTGTTGACATATGTGATGAATTGGTATTAGAGATGAGTCAAGTTAATCTTGATAATGATTCTCTTGAACTTTGTCTTAATGGTGTAGGCTTAAAAGAGAACAAGTTGAAGAAATGACTGAATTTTTGCAGGCACAGGTTCCTTACAAAAGGAGAAATGCATATAAGGAGTTAGGACTGAGCAAAGGGCTACCTTCACCATCATGTGAGCAAGCACCATGGCTTGAGTTTAAGCCACTGCCTAAGCACCTCAAATATGCATTTTTTGGAGAAAAAAAGACATTGCCGGTAATTGTCAATGCAGCACTAGATGAGGAACAACTAGGCAAACTCTTACGTGTTTTGAGGAAGCATTTAAACGCTATAAGTTGGACGATTTCTGATATCAAGGGAATTAGTCCAACTATTTGTATGCACCGGATTTTGTTAGAAGAAAATTCTAAACCAGTGGTTGAAACTCAAAGAAGGTTAAATCCAAACATGAAAGAAGTGGTAAGAGTAGAAATCCTTAAATAGCTGGATGCAGGTATAATTTTTCCAATTTCTGATAGTGTTTGGATTTCTCCTATATATGTAGTGCCAAAGAAAGGGGAAATAACCATAGTACGTGGTAAAAATGATAAAATGATTCCCTCCAGAGTTGTGGTTGGGTGGCGAGTCTGTATTGATTATTGAAAACTGAATGCAGTTACTAGAAAGGATCATTTTCCTCTACTTTTTCTTGATCAAATGGTAGAAAGATTGGCTGGTTATGAATTTTATTGTTTCTTGAATGATTTTTCAGGATACAATCAAATAGTAATTGCACCGGAAGATCAAGAGAAAACCACATTCACTTGTCCTTACAGCACTTTTGCATTTCGGATGATGCCTTTTGGACTGTGCAATGCACCGGCTACCTTCCAACGATGCATGATGGCAATTTTTTCTGATTTTAATGAGAAAATTATGAAAATCTTCATGGATGATTTTTCTGTATTTGGATCTACTTATGATCATTGTCTTAACAATTTAGATCTAATTTTGCAGAGATGTGAAGAAACAAACCTTGTACTCAATTGAAAAAAATGTCACTTCATGGTTTGTGAGGGTATTGTTCTAGGCCACAAAATTTTTTCAGAAGGTATTGAGGTTGATCAAGTCAAAATAAAGGTTATTGAGAGAATGCCTCCACCTACCAATGTAAAAGGCATTCGGAGTTTTCTTGGATATATGAAATTTTATCGGCGATTTATTAAGGATTTCTCTAAAATTGCTAAACCTTTATGTGAATTACTTGCAAAAGATGTTTCTTTTCACTTTAATGATGAGTGTTTACTTGCTTTTAATAGGTTGAAGAAGGAACTTGTCTCCGCACCTATAATAGCATCACCGGATTGGAGTTTGCCATTCGAATTGATGTGTGATACAAGTGATTTTGCAGTTGGGGCTGTTCTTGGGCAAAAACATGATAAGCGACTTCATGTCATTTATTATGCAAGTAAAATGTTAAATGAAACCCAAGTTGACAATGCAACAACAGAGAAGGAGTTGCTAGCAGTGATTTTTGCATTGAATAAGTTTAGATCGTACTTAGTAGGATCTAAAGTTATCATTTATACCGACCATGCAGCACTCAAATATCTTTTAAATAAGAAAGATGCAAAACCTCGACTAATTCGATGAATTTTATTATTGCAGGAATTTGATTTGGAGATCAAAGATAAAAAAAGATCCGAGAACTTAGTTGCTGATCATTTTTCTAGACTGGAAAAATGCCTCAAGAAGACCATTTCTCCATTAAAGAAGAATTTTCAGATGAGTTTTTAATGGCAATTTATAAGTCACTATGGTATGCTGATCTAGTTAACTTTGTAGTTAGTGGAGTGATACCAAGTGATTTGAATTCTCATCAAAAGAAAAAGTTCTTAAATGATGTTAAATATTACTTTTGGGAGGAACTATTCTTTTACAAATGTTGTGCAGATGGAATAATTAGAAGATGTGTTTCGGAAGATGAGGTACATAGTATTTTAATGCATTGTCATACTCTTGAAACGGGAGATCATTTTAGTATAACTAAAACCATAGCAAAGATATGCAATTTGGATTTTATTGGCCTACTATATACCGAAATGCTAGAAATTGGGTTAAAAGTTGTGATCAATACCAAAGAACCGGTAATATCTCAAGAAAGAATGAAATTCCTTTGACTACATATTTGTAAGTTGAGTTATTTGACGTTTGGGGCATTGATTTTATGGGACCATTTCCTATCTCATATAATAATAAGTACATCCTTTTAGCAGTTGATTATGTCTCGAAATGGGTGGAGGCTACTCCTTCACAAACTAATGATGCTAAAGTTGTGCTTAAATTCCTTAAACGGAACATATTTTACAGGTTTGGAGTTTCAAAGGCAATAATAAGCGATAAAGGTAAGCATTTTTGTAATAAAATTATTGACACCTTACTGCTTAAATATGGATGCAGGCATAAAAAGTCACTCCCCTATCATTCTCAAGCCAATGATCAAGCGAAGTTGGTTAACCGGAAAATTACAATCATTTTGGAGAAAACGGTCAACCGATCGAGAAAGAATTGGTCAAACAAACTTGAAGATACTTTATGGGCATATAGAACGACATTTAAAACACCGTTGGGAATGTCTCCATATAAGCTTGTTTATGAGAAAGTGTGTCATTTATCTGTAGAAATAGAACATAGAGCTTATTGGGCTATTAAGACTATTAATTTTGATTTTAAATCTGCAGGTGAAAAGAGAATGTTCAAGCTAAGCGAATTGGAAGAATCGCGGTTAACCTCGTATGAGAATGCCAAAATTTATAAAGAAAAAGTGAAATTTTGGCATGATAAACACATTTTCCCTAAGCATTTTGAAGAAGGACAAAAGGTGTTATTGTTTAACTCAAGACTTAAATTATTCCCTGGAAAACTTAAGTCTCGATGGTCCGGACCATTTGATGTGGTTCGTATGTTTCTTTATGGAGCAGTGGAAATAAAAGGAGAAAATAGTGCCCCATTCAAAGTAAATGGTCAAAGATTGAAACCCTATTTGGTTAGAGAAAAGGTTCCTAAAGGAGTAATTTACTCCTTAAGAAACACAATGGAGAGTTAATAAAACTATAGGAGAGTCGAGTTTAACGACTCTAAACAAAGTGCTTGTTGGGAGGCAACCCAATAATAATATTGTAGTCGTGTTTTTATGTGTTTCTTACATTTTGGTGTGATTTAATTGACTAATTAGATGTATTTCACTTGTTTGTAGGAGGTACCCGAGTTTCATCATCCATTTTGGAGGTACAATTGAAGAACAAGTGTAAAAAGGGAGGTTTTCTTACCGAATTGTGCTTTAAGTATTTAGAATTACCATTCATATATACATTGTGCATTTCAAGTATATTCAAGTGAGTTCTGGTGATAACATATTTATAAATGCTCATGGACTCATTTGATGTGCATTTAATGCCCAAAAGTGCCATTTTGATGTAAAGGTGCAAAAATGATCAAAGAATCTCACCCCTCGATTTTCAATATAGATGTGTTTGATGTGTTTCGAGAGGTTGGATATTGTGTTTATGGTATATTACATGTGCGTGGGAGGTTGGAATTGATAAAAAGTTTGTCCAAATGTGTAATTTGAAATTTGCCGGAAAAGGGAGAAAAAGTTTGAAAAATTGCAGTTTCTGCAATTAGTGTAGAAAAAGACAGATCCGAACTCGGATCCGACTCAACCCAGACAGATCTGACCTCAGATCAGCTTGATGATCAAAGGCGAAATTAGAGATCCGACCTCGGATCCAAAACGATCCGAGGGCTCGTCTGTGTTTCTGGTGAGACGGATCCGAGCTCCAGGATCCGAGCCTTTATTTAAAAGGATCCGAGTTCGGATCGTGAGATTTTGAAAAATGGAAAAAGAAATCCGAGCTCGGATCCATCAAAACCATATTGGATCCAAGGGCTTGGCTAAACTTCTGGAGTGACGGATCTGAACCCTGTCGGATCCGAGGGCTGCTAGAACCGATTCGAGGGCTCGATTCCTCATTTTTCCAGATCTCTCTTTCCTATTCATCGCAAACTGTAACTCTTTTTCTCAAATCTTCCATTTCATCCATCAATCCTCCAAATTTTCACCATAAAAACATTCCAAACACTCTTATGATAAAAAATCCCAATCTTTTTCGCATCAAAACATCATCAGAAAGGGTTTTGATCTTCAAATAGGGAATCTTCTTCAATTTGGGGGCTAATTTGGGCTGTTTCGATTTCAATTTTTGCATCATTTCCATCCTCTAGCATCTTCCTATACATTTGAGGTAACAATTTGCAACTTCTTTTGAGATTTTATAATTTCCAATTTTACATTTTTCTAGTTTTCGGAATATTTTGGTAATTGCTAATAAGTTGAAATTTCTTGATACAATTGTGCTACATTGTGCTGAAATAAGTTGTTACAATTATTTTTATACTTAGTATTGAGAGAATTGCGGATTTGGTGATATTTTTTATTTTTTTTCTCAATTATTAGGCTTGAGCAATTTGGATCTTTAGACTTGTGAATTTTTGCTTTCATTGAATATATGAATTTGTTCTAAGGAATTTAAATCACTGTTATACAAATTGTGAACAATATGTGATCATTAGAGCAAATTGCATTTTGTAAAAGGGTGTGTTTCTTGTTAGGCTTAAGCACATTGAACATTTTTTTAAAATTTCTTACTTCTTTGAATAAGTTGAATTTGTTTTAAATGTTGTGGTGCTTATATTGATGCCATTTAGCCGATTCCATTTGATCAAGGAACGAATTGGTATGAAGTCTATGGATATAAATGCTAAGTGGTTGAATTTGAATGATATGTTAAGCATTGATGCGGATACGGGTGTGCAATAAACAACTTCAACCTTGGGTCAAGGACCCTTTGATCAACATTGGTGGTCTGATGACAAGATCAAGATCCAAGAGGATGAAGGAAGCTTTACAAGCCTTGATCATTCACCATACAAGTAAGGAGCAAACTAAGTTTGAAGATTTGATGGACCATGAAGTTACCTTGTTCACTTGTACGTTTAAAGCGAAGGAATGATCTCATACTTGTTAGCTTAGTTGGTAGTTGTTTTAAGACTGTCTAGTTTAGTAGTTGTTAGGCGTTTAGTATTTTATTACTTATTGGGCCTTATCGGAAAGCCTTAAAGAGCTGGCTCTTTAAGCTCTTTGTGCGGACCGAATTTCTTCCAGGTTTATGTGGGCCGGATTTTTGCCCTAGTTTTAGCCTATAAAAGGCACCTCTTGTAAGAGTAAAGGACAGAATATTACAACCAGAAATCGTGAGTAATTTTCCTTCAAGTTCTTAATCGAACTTACTCTTGAATTCTTGAGTTTATGGCTAAGGATTCAAATTAGACTTTATCGATTAGTTTGTTCCCTAATCGTGGTGTCGCTTCATCCATCCTTATTTGCTTAAGGTTGCTGATTACCTTTGTGTGTCAGAGGTCTTGAGTTCATGAGAACAATCGAGTTCAATTTCTGTTGGGAGAAAAGATCCAACTCTGATAAAGCAACCCTAGGGGAAGACTGATAAGGCAACCCTAGGGGAAGACCCTCCTAGAACCTCCCAACCTTGTAATTATCAGAGTTGGATCTTTTCTCCCAACAGAAATTGAACTCGATTGTTCTCATGAACTCAAGACCTCTGACACACAAAGGTAATCAGCAACCTTAAGCAAATAAGGATGGATGAAGCGACACCACGATTAGGGAACAAGCTAATCGATAAAGTCTAATTTGAATCCTAAGCCATAAACTCAAGAATTCAAGAGTAAGTTCGATTAAGAACTTGAAGGAAAATTCCTCACGATTTCTGGTTGTAATATTCTGTCCTTTACTCTTACAAGAGGTACCTTTTATAGGCTAAAACTAGGGCAAAAATCCGGCCAACATAAACCTGAAAGAAATTCGGTCCGCACAAAGAGCTTAAAGAGCCAGCTCTTTAAGGCTTTCCGATAAGGCCCAATAAGTAATAAAATACTAAACGCCTAACAACTACTAAACTAAACAGTCTTAAAACAACTACCAACTAAGCTAACAAGTATGAGATCATTCCTTCGCTTTAAACGTACAAGTGAACAAGGTAACTTCATGGTCCATCAAATCTTCAAACTTAGTTTGCTCCTTGCTTGTATGGTGAATGATCAAGGCTTGTAAAGCTTCCTTCACCCTCTTGGATCTTGATCTTGTCATCGGACCGCCAAGGTGGACCAAAGGATCCTTGACCCAAGGTTGAAGTTAATTATTGCACACCCGTATACCGTATCCGCATCATTCCCTCTTTCCTCGAAAAGATTCGTCCTCGAATCTTCAAAGTCTCCTCTTGAAAGTGAGTTGTCCACAAATCGATGGTGCGCTTAAAGGACAGCAGTGTTGGAAGTAGACGAATGACTACGAGCCATGTTGCATGTCGTTTGGTCAGCTTCGGGAAGCGCTCAAACAAGGACATGCGCCAAGGTAGGAAAGAGCTTGTGTAAGGCGTGTGAAAATCCCAAGTGGCAATCCAAAACTCTCTAATTAGCCTTTGGTCATGAAGCTTCACATTGACACCTTGATTGTGCAAAGGTGTAAAATCCAGCACTAGTTGACATTGATTTGAATCATCTTGCATGGATAAATTGGGAGCAACTTGTTGCATGGATGAGACACTAAACAACTCGTGGAGGACAGCTTTGGGATCTTGCGTGACACACAATTTCTCATCTTTAGGTGGAATAAGCACGAAATCAGGTTGTAAGTCTTTAATCAAAACTGAAAAATTTTGGACAGCTTTACAACCTACAAAAACAAAAGAACCTTCAACTTGAAACAAATTAGAAATTGGGTAAAGAATTAATGGTACATCATCAACTAAATGGTAAGAAGGTATAGAACAAGTTTTAAATGTGAATACTCCCTTTGCCACTTCATTATTCCTTCCACCAATTGATTCAACTTGAGAAGGCATTGCTAGCCTTTTACACTTTTCTTCAAAATCTGGATAAGAAATACAAGTGTTAGGATGGAAATTATACTCAAAAGAAGGTAAAGATGATGAATGACCCATAGGTAGCAAATGAGAGTCAAATTTCGAAATTCTCCCTTCATGGTGGATTTGACGTGATTCCCCTTTGGTATGGACAGATTTGAATTGAAATTGTTCCATGAGATGATTCCAAATAGATTCAATTCCTAAAAGACAAACTCCATGGAAACTAGTGAATTGTACAAGTGACTTTGGAATGGAGCATGGCATGACTAACTTCACTTGACTTTGCTTAATCTGCACAAATGAAGAAACACTAAATAAAGCAAAGGTAAGTTCGTTAGAAAAATAATAAGCCCTCACATTTTTGCTCAAAATCGTCTCACTTTCTCTCTTTTCTTCCTTTTTACCACTCATCTCATCAGATTTTTCCATCTCTTTATCTAGTTTAACGCCCTCAATTATTTTCTCATTATCAACCTCCTCAACAAATGGTTCAATAGGATGAGATACTCCTTTGTTGGGAATAGGGTCAGCTACCTCCTTCTTAGAAAACTCACTTTGATAGCATCCATTTGATTCCATTTGTTTTTGGTGTAGAAGACGTTGATATGTCTCCCAAAATGACTCCGCATGAGGTGGTTCAACTCTAGGTTTAGTCTTAGAAAATGTTGAATGAACCTTCTTGTCATCTCTTGTATAAACCGGCTTTAAAGAGGTAGATTGCATGGAACCCCTCCTCTTGAGAGATTCGTTCTCTTGTTGGAGCCGATCGTACAAGTCCGTAGTATAATGGGAGGGTACAAATCGTTTTCTCATCACTTGCTTCATTTCATTCCAAGTGTCAATCGGTTGTTCCCTATTTCTCCTCCTTGTGGCACATACTTGCTCCCACCAAATAAATGCATAATCTTGAAATTCAATAGCTGCAAGTTTCACCTTTTTCTCTTCAGAGTAGTTGTGGACTTCAAACACTTGCTCAACTCGTCTAACCCAATCCAAGTAAGATTCAGGATCATTTTTCCCATGAAAGGTAGGCATCTTAGTCTTGATGGAACCAAGATTGTCATCGATTCTCCTAGGTCGGTCTCGACCTTCCCTCGCTTCCCTGTGGCTTTTCCTTAATCGGAATGAGGTGTTAGAATGATACCCCTCATCATCTGCATCATGCTCAACACTCTGAGCACTTGAAGCCCTATTGGGAATATCTCCAGTACCTCGCATCTCAATGGCAGCCACCCTGTCGGATAGTTGTGTCACCACAAATTCAAGCTTCCCCGCTTGTTTTTGAAGAGTTTGGAGCACCAGTTTGAGTGACACGTCGGTCTCAGACGGCTCAGGCATGTTCCCCTCTTGAGACATATTGTCCAACCTGCAAAACAAGTGTATCCTAGTCTACCTTGCAACGCACTCGTGTATCACTCAAGAAAACACACTCACTCTCAATTTTCCTTTTCGAAGTTCTTAAAACAACTCAACTCTCAAAAATTCCAGAATTAATTACCCTATAAGTAATAAGACACAAAGCAGAATTTTGTAAATCTTAGAAAAACTCTACCCGAAACTGAAACTTTTTTTTTTGAGCTGCTGTTTTGCTGAGTTTCTGGTCAGTATTTTGGAGGGTAAGTGGTGCTTTTGGGATGTTCAAATAACGCAAGAACCAGTCCTCAAATTTCAGGGAAATCGGCTCGCAAAGACTAGCTCAACCGATTTTAGAAACCCAAGAATTTAAAGGCGGTGTGGCTAAGGTGTTTGTGGCGGTTTAGGTTTGGTTTTGGAAACTGATTTTGGGGTGCTTGGGGTCTGGTTAGGTAGTTTGGGGTCGTTGAAATTCAATTAAGATTGGAAACTCAAGAATTGGAAACCAATCAAGGTTTGGAGACTCAAGTTTTTTTTTTGGGAAACCAATCAGGAATTGGAAACCAATCAAGAATTGGAAACTCAAGATTTGGAAAACTTGATTTCCTTTCTGTGAGAGCCAATTCCTTCTCTTCTTCCTTTTTTTTTTTCTCTTTCGTTTTTTTTTCTTTTTTTTTTCGGCTCTTCAAGGAACACAAATTCAGATCACACCAACAAGTTCAAGAAACGGATGAAAGGTTATGCCAATTCCAAGAAAACCCTAGTTCTTGGTTTATTGTTCAAGAATTTTCAAAACAAGACTTGGTGGTCCAAGAACTTCAAGAATTTGTTCAAGAAACACAAGAATTTTCCCAAATTACGTTGTGGTGTTTAGGGTTTGCAAGAACAACAACCAATACTCAAGAAATAGGCAAAACAGAATTTCAGCAAAACTCAAAAGAAAATTCCAGCAATACTCTAGCAACTTGGACACTAAAACAATATAAGGTACGTGACTCTTTTTTTTTTTTTTTCTTTAAACCCTAACAACCCAAACACAAGTATAACAAATCCAAGAACTTGGACAGAAAACACAAAAAGACAACACCCAAACAGTTTTTTTGTTTTTTACTCGGATGAACAGTAACATGAACAGTACGCTACAGTACGATGAACAGTAATTCGGAACAGTAACGATGAACAGTAATCGCTACAGTCTTTTTTGTTTTTTTGACAAAAGACACAAACTAACAAGATTTGAACAACTTCAATTAAAAGAGAATTAACCTGATGCTCTGATTACCAACTGATATAGGCAACCCTAGGGGAAGACCCTCCTAGAACCTCCCAACCTTGTAATTATCAGAGTTGGATCTTTTCTCCCAACAGAAATTGAACTCGATTGTTCTCATGAACTCAAGACCTCTGACACACAAAGGTAATCAGCAACCTTAAGCAAATAAGGATGGATGAAGCGACACCACGATTAGGGAACAAGCTAATCGATAAAGTCTAATTTGAATCCTAAGCCATAAACTCAAGAATTCAAGAGTAAGTTCGATTAAGAACTTGAAGGAAAATTCCTCACGATTTCTGGTTGTAATATTCTGTCCTTTACTCTTACAAGAGGTGCCTTTTATAGGCTAAAACTAGGGCAAAAATCCGGCCCATATAAACCTGGAAGAAATTCGGTCCGCACAAAGAGCTTAAAGAGCCAGCTCTTTAAGGCTTTCCGATAAGGCCCAATAAGTAATAAAATACTAAACGCCTAACAACTACTAAACTAGACAGTCTTAAAACAACTACCAACTAAGCTAACAAGTATGAGATCATTCCTTCGCTTTAAACGTACAAGTGAACAAGGTAACTTCATGGTCCATCAAATCTTCAAACTTAGTTTGCTCCTTGCTTGTATGGTGAATGATCAAGGCTTGTAAAGCTTCCTTCACCCTCTTGGATCTTGATCTTGTCATCAGACCACCAATGTTGATCAAAGGGTCCTTGACCCAAGGTTGAAGTTGTTTATTGCACACCCGTATCCGCATCAAGCATGCTGAGAATTTTGGACATGTGCTCTTGGATAGGTAAATTTGAGTGATATTGATATTACAATTGCGTTTGAGAAGTAGTTAAATAGGCTATGTACTTGAAATTGTCAATTGTTAGCAGGGAGTTTAGCCCTTTCTCAAGGGGAAACTCTGCCGAAATTTTCTTAAATTCTATTTAACATGTGTGAGCAAGTTTATATTGTTTCTAATGATCATTCTTCTCGTTTGTGTATAGGCGTACTATGGCTCGCACAAGGAGGGCTCGTATTCGTACTCTTACTCCTTCTTCAAGTGAGGAACGAACTCCTTCACCTAAGGAGTCACCAGTGGAGGAATCCACTTCACCTGAGTCACCTCCACGCTTCAGGCCTAAGATAGCTTCCACTAGCCGTGACGAGCCACTTCCGGACTACGATACCACGCGATTTACTTCGCTTGAAAACCAACAGTGGTATGAAGCCGGATTGGACAAGGAGATCATAATTGAGAAGCATCTGGCACCAGAGGTGGACGATCATTATAAAATCTCCACGGCATTCAAGTGCCTTGGATGGGAGAACATTTTCGGCTTGCCAAAGCATTATTATCCTAATCTGATCCGGGAGTTCTACGCCAATGTAGAAAACAAACAGAGCCACAATGGCAACCTCATCGTCTCGTGGGTTCGTGTGAGAACCCTCATTTTAAAACACAATTTCCTCAAATTTCTTGCTTTACCCTAGGATTTAAATCACTTATTATATGCCCTCACATTATATTCCTTATGTGTTATAACAATTTCTATACATTACATTTTATTTTCTCTTACTTCAATTAAAACAATTTTCTTGAGATAGTTATATTTTTCTATCACTTATATGTTACCAAGTGTTCTTTTATTAGAGGTTGGAACTTTACATGTAGGATTAGAGGTGTTAAATATGTATTGGTACATTTGGAAATGTTAGTATATCATTAGTCAAAGATTAATAAAGGATTGGATAAGGATGGAGCCAAGTGGCAAAACCCTAGCCATGGATCTTGTTTGACTAAGGGATTAGAAAGAATTTAAATCAAATTTGGCCCTTTTATTTCCTCTTGTTGGCCGACTTTCTTGAAGCTTAGAGAGGAAGGAGAGGACTTCATTTTTCTTGCCTTCTAACCTTAGTAAATCAAGAGCAAAAATCAAAAGAGAAAGATCTTGAGTGGGTTGAGAAACTTCCCTTCATTCCTAGTGGTTGATCCAAGCTTGAAGCTTCCATCTTGGTGGATTGTTTGGTGACCTAAGCAACTTGTAAGAGAGGTAAATGACCTTTAATTTTGGGGGTTATGATGTTATATCATCTACTTTAAGTTTTCATGGTGAAATACAAGTTGTTTTGGTTGAGATTTGGGGTTAATTCCTTGAATTAAACAAGTAGTAGTTAAGCTTGTTAGTATGCCTACCAAGTGTTTGATGAAATGCCTAACCTTTATTCATGGTTGTTTATGATGTATTTACATGGTTTACACCTTTTTTGAGTTAGATTTAACACTTGATATGTGGTTTAAGTGAAAATCATTTGAGAATGAAGGTTGGATGAATAGAGAAAATTGTGGACTATTTTCATCCTCTTGGCTAATCGGCAGGAGAAGAAGGGGTTTCATCTTGATTTTTGTGGTTTATTTACACCTTAATCATGCCTAAGAAACTTGGCAAGAGAATGGTTAAGCTCATGTGTGAATTGGAATGAAATTTGAGTAAGGAAGGTAGTGGTTTTGGTCTATATAGTGGACTGGTTTGGTTTTCTTGAATGCTAGGCTGCTATGGTTATTTATTTCATGTTGATGTGTTATATTTTGAACTCCAATGGTCCTAAGTGATGTGACCCCCTGTATATGAACATTTGAGGGCAGATTTGGGTGAGTTTGGACTAAAACAAATGAAGATAGCACCAAAAACCAATGTAGTTTTGCTTGCGGTTAGGGCTGATCCAGGGTTGGAAAAATAGCCAACTTGTCCGAGCTACTGGTACAGCTAAGAGATGACCTAGAGTGTGTAATTAGTACCGTTGGAAAGCCCTTCGAGTCTATTTTCCAACGCCGCTGATGGAACCTAATTCCGACCTTCCTACAGTGAGATATAGCCGTTTTACCGAGACTGCGTGGGCGCGACTGTTTTACGCGCGAAGAACGATTTAACCTAAAATGAAAATTTTCTTTTGCCCAACTTTCATTTACTTATTGAACTTGTTTTCTCATGAACTTTTACTGCATTTTGGGCCAAATTTGCATGATGAATTGTGTGGCTTTAACCACTCACTTGATCTCTTAATGAGCCTACGATTGAGTGAGAAATGAACCAAATTGTTAACGGTTTTCACTCGTTGCCCTAGGAGTGGGAAACGAAGGTGGTCGTAACCGAGACACTTGACGTTTAACTACTGTTTGGCTTGACAGGTGAGTATTCCACTACCTGCTACCACTTGTTATGTGATATACTTGGATACTTGAAATGCCTGATTTGTTACTGTTAAAACCAATCACTGTTTTGATAAAATGGGGGCGAGTGTGTACTTTATCGCACTCGATCTCCATTGTTTTCACTGGAGCTCTATATACTGTTATTATGAGATATTATATCTCCATGAATGCCTGTAATTGAGTTGTTTGGATGATATCCCATCAACTACTGCTACTGTTTGGGTACCCAACCTTAGGTGAGTCGGTTCTATCAAGCCAGCAAGAGCTTGGTCGAGAAGACCGATAAACCTTAGGGACTGAATACTAAACACTAGAAACCGGTATACTCGAGTATTACCTAACTATTGTTTATGGAGTGCGGGTCCGGTAGGGGGTTGATTGGTAGACGGAGACTGGAGGTGTTCTACGGACCGTATATTCTTTAAATACAAACGTTGACGGAGAGTCAACGGACCCTGGTATGATCAAGCTCAAGGGGTTTTGACTTTTGGAAGCCACCCGTATTCTTGAATTGAACTGTGATTAAATTAGTCATTGTACTATGCAGTATTTATTTGGTTATTTTTATGTCTTTATTTGGTTATGTGTTTACTTGTTTACTTGGAACCTCACTGAGATTTAACTCACCCCACTCCCTTTGTTTTCCTTAACAGATCGGGGATGGACTAACGGTCGAGCACTTTCTTAGCTTTATTTTGTTTGAACTTGTAACCCTTTTGTTAAGACGACTTTACTTTTGACTTTTGTAAACTTGAGTTCATAAGTTCGACTTATGTTATGTAGTTGTAGTATGGAGTGGTAAGTGCGACTTTTGGCTTACCATTTTAAGTTTGAAAAGTTGGCTTGACGTTTATATGCCATTAGGGTTTGTACACTTTGATTTGAAGTTATTTCACCAATTATTTTGAGTTGTTAGTTCTTTGATCGACTGAGCCTCGGCGAGAGTTGGGCAGGCAGTCCGCTGATACCCTAAGCTTCGCCCTAGAGAGAGGTGAGGCTGTCACAGTTGGTATCAGAGCCTAGGTTTGAATTAGCCTGGGCGAGTTAGAAATTTCCGACTTGAGGATTGTCTTTGATTATTTCCCTTAAGAGTACTTAAGTTTATCTACACTTTTGTGTAGGATGGACGGACATAGTGGCCCTAGTGATAGTCCAGTTGGTGAGCAGCCCCGTGGAGTACTCCCGATGATTAAGTATCAGATCCGGCCAAGAGGGGCCACTGTACGTTGGAGTCCGGCTAACCGCCATCGGCGTTGCGAGTGCCGCCATATCTATGCTTATCCCAATACAATCGTTTTGACCGTGGTAGAGGAAAGGAAGGAGTTAGCAAAGAACAATGCTAGACTTGAAGCCGAAGTGAACCAACTAAGGGAAGCTAGTAAGAGGCAAACTGATCGAATTAAGGAACTTGAGTACGATGTAGTTAAAGGCCAAGAAAGGGTAGATGACCTCTGTGCACAACTTGGAGAAGCGCAGGAGCGCATGGTTAAGAAGGCCAGGAAAACGAGGGTTAGAACTGAATCGATTTTACACATTTGTGATGATTTATTTGGGATGAAAGCGATGAGGCTTCTTATATAGGAGGCGAGGTCGGAGATGAACCCGCCTAGTCTGATGGGTCAACTAGTCCTACGACGGACTAAGCCTTTGCTTCTAGGCTACTATTTTGGATGATTTTGATCACCGTATATAGAAAGGATAGGGGAGGTAGTGACGTGGTGGTTGTATAGCTTCCTTTTGACTGCTTGCACTAGATTTTTGCTTGATATGACTGTACGACTATATCTGTACTTTTGAGGCTCGTACTATCTACTTTTGGTTCTGTTACCTTGTAAATGACTGTTATGAGTCTTTTAATATATAATGCTTTGACTGTTAACCTTGATCTTTGATTTTTGACTGTTGACTGTTGACCTTTGACCTTTGATTTTGACTTCAACCTTGACCTTGACTCTATTTCGACATTTGGCTTTAACTGTTTTGCATTTTCACTTTCTTATCGTAACTCCGATTCCATTTCTTATTTGACTTTTAAATATGAATAAGCATCTATTGTATACCCATATTTGCTTACCCTGTTAGTTGCTATACATGGGCACTAGGCCAGTGAGTGATAATGGAGACTAGACAAAGACGTGCTCGGGGCCGTGGGCGCGAATCCAGGCAAGTTCAAGACCAAGGAGAGGAACAAGGTTCTGTGGCGAATCAGAACCAGGGACCCCTAGGAGATGGAGGGGACCAGGTAGCTACGACTATCAATCGAATGACTGATTTACTGGCTCGCTTGGTTGACCAGCTGGGTCAAGTACCTGGTAACCAACAAAGGGACCCTGAAGTAGGTGAGGACAGGGCCCTGGAGAGGTTTCAAAAGTTTTCTCCTCTAAAATTTCTTAGAGGACCTGAACCCGAAGTTGCTGAGAATTGGTTCGAGCGAATAGAAGATATATTCGCCGCGCTACATTACACTGAAGAGAGGCAAGTTACCTTCGCCGTTTTTCAGCTGGAAGGTGTAGCCCGTTCCTGGTATAACGTAGTACGGGCAAAGTGGGATAGGGAGCAAACTCCCCGTACTTGGCTTAACTTTGCTAGAGAATTTAATGAAAAATTCCTTCCGCCCTTAATCCAAGAGAAAAGGGAGGACGAGTTTATCAAGTTGCATCAAGATGCTTTAAGTGTAGCAGAATATGAGACTCACTTCACTCGACTCTCCAAGTTTGCCCCAGAATTGGTGTTTAGTGAACAAAAGCGCATAAGGCGATTTGTACAAGGATTGAATGTGGAAATTCAGAAGGATTTAGCTGTTGCTCAATTCGACACTTTTAAGGATGCTCTCGAAAAGTCTCAACGCGTGGAGCAGACCCGATTTCAAGTGCAGACCTATCAAGCTAAGAGGCGTAGTACATCTAGTAGTGCTCCTGCGCGAGGTGATCAAAATGTGCCACCTCCTAAGTTTGGAAGAGGTACGGGTGGAGCCCGAACTGCTGGGGCATCGAGAGGAGGAGCTCCATCTAGAAGAACTCAAAGTGGAAGGGGACAGGGACAACAGAGGACTATCTCCCAAGGAGTTCCTGCACCTACTACTCGTGCAAGTTATGGATATTGTGGTAAGCCAGGCCACATCGAGGACGCTTGCTGGTGAAAACTGAGGAAGTGCCTTCGTTGTGGTAGTTCCGATCATCAGCTCGCCGGATGTCCTGTTAAGAACCGTGAGGGAAATGGGGGTGCTCAGCCGGAAAAATCAAACCTTAAGCAACCAACTACTAGTGGGAGTAGACCAAAATCCTCTGTTAGGGTTTTTGCTTTGGACTATCAGCGAGCTCCTGAGTCCTCTGAAGTGGTAGAAGGTACGATTCTTGTATTCCACCGCTTAGCTAAGCTTTTAATTGACCCTGGGGCAACCCATTCTTTTGTGAATCCTGCCTTTATGTGCGGTATTGATGTGAGTCCTGTTAAATTACCCTATGATTTAGAAGTTAAAACACCTACTGGAGATCAAAATCTAATTACCAATATGGTTTATAGAAATTGTGAGATTTGGGTAGGAGAACGGAAGTTGGTAGGAGACTTGATAAGTTTAGACCTTAAGGGGTACGACGTGATCATAGGCATGAATCTGTTGGCCCGTTATAATGTACAACTGAATTGTAAAACTAAGGTGGTGAAATTCTCGATACCCGGTGAGGCAACTCTTAAGTTTGATGTGAGAGGTAAGTTAGCTTCGTCTACACTTGTCTTGGGGATCCGAGCCAGAAAGTTGTTGAGTAAAGGGGCGCAAGGATACTTAGCCTTCTTAATTAATACTCCTGGAGATAAGGTGAAACTGGAGGATGTCTTAGTAGTGAATGAATTTCCTGATGTCTTTCCTGACGAGTTGAAGTCCATGCCACCCGAAAGAAAATAGAATTTAAGATTAATTTAGTGCCCGGAACCACTCCCATTGCAGAAACACCATATCGAATGGCCCCCACCGAACTTAAGGAATTGAAACTGCAGTTACAAGATATGTTAGAGCGAGGGTTTATTCAAGAAAGTGAGTCACCTTGGGGAGCACCTGTTTTATTTGTTAAAAAGAAGGATGGTAGTTTGAGACTGTGTATTGACTATCGTGGCTTAAATGATGTTACGGTGAAAAATAAGTATCCTTTGCCACACATTGACGAGTTGTTTGACCAACTGCAAGGAGCAGTAGTTTTCTCTAAGTTGGACTTGAGGCAAGGTTATTACCTGTTACGAATTAGGTAAGAGGATATACCGAAAACTGCCTTTAATTCCAGATATGGTCATTTTGAATTTGCAGTGATGCCTTTTGGTTTAACGAATGCTCCTGTCGCATTTATGGATTTGATGCATCGAGTCTTTAAACCCTACTTGGATCAATTTGTTGTAGTATTTATCGATGATATTTTGGTGTATTCTAAGACTCGAGAGGATCACAAACAGCATTTGAGGATAGTATTGCAGACTTTAAGAGAACATCAGTTATATCCAAGTTTAGCAAGTGCGAGTTTTGGTTGGAGCAAATTTCTTTTCTAGGGCACGTAATATCTAAAGATGGCATTTCTGTGGATCCAGTGAAAGTAGAGGTTGTATCTGAGTGGAAACGACCGGAAACCCCAATTGAGGTCCGTAGTTTTCTAGGTTTAGCTGGTTATTACCGACGGTTCATCAAAAATTTCTCCAAGTTAGCCGGTTCTTTAACCGACCTGACCAAAAAGCATGATCAATTTGTCTGGGACTCTAAGTGTGAAGCTAGTTTTAGGGAGTTAAAGAAACGGTTAACATCGGCACCTATTTTAACTTTACCAAATGGGAAAGATAGTTTCACTGTATATATAGATACCTCAAGGGAAGGTTTGGGATGTGGTCTAATGTAAAATGGGAGTGTAATTGCCTATGCCTCTAGGAAGCTAAAAATCCACGAGCGAAATTACTCCACTCATGACTTAGAATTGGCCGCTGTGATTTTTGCATTAAAGAAGTGAAAACATTATTTATATGGGGTGACTTTTGAGGTGTATACCGATCATAAGAGTTTGAAATATCTATTCTCTCAGAAGGAGTTAAATTTGAGACAGCGTCAATGGGTAGAATTTCTTGAGAATTACGACTGTACAATTAACTACCACCCCAAGAAGGCTAATGTGGTAGCGGATGCTTTAAGCCGGAAGATACAAGTGGCTGGATTAATGGTTAAGGAATGGAATTTGTTGGAGAAGGTGAGTGAATGGAACCCACGATTGGACCAGCATAAGGTGATTTTATGCAATATTACGGTGAAATCTGACTTGTTGGACTGAATTAAAGAAGCTCAAAAGAATGATTCGATGATGCAAAAGTGGGTAGGAAAAGTGCAAAAAGGGGAGATGCAAGACTTTAGTGTGAGTCTCGAGGATGTCTTGAAATTTCGAGAACGGATAGTGGTACCGCAAGATGAAAGGATAAAAGGGGACATTTTGGAAGAGGCGCATCGATCTAAGTATACAGTATATCCTGGAAGTAGTAAAATGTATCAAGATTTGAGGAGACTGTTTTGGTGGGATAAGATGAAAAAGGAAATTGCTCAGTTTGTCCAAAAATGTTTAGTGTGCCAACAAATGAAAGCTGAACATCAGAAACCCTCAGGTCTTCTACAACCTCTGGAAATCCCTGAATGGAAATGGGAACATATTACTATGAATTTCGTATCAGGGTTACCCCGTACCTAGAAAGGTCATGACGCCGTTTAGGTAATAGTGGACAGGTTGACCAAGTCTGCTCATTTCTTACCTATAAATATAATATACTCTTTGGAGAAATTAGCCCAATTGTACATGGATGAGATTGTGAGATTACATGGGATCCTTGTAAGCATTGTTTCTGGTAGAGATCCACGGTTTGTGTCTCGTTTCTGGCAACAATTACAAGGAGCCTTAGGGACTAAACTGAACTTTATTACTACCTATCATCCTCAAACTGATGGACAGTCAGAGAGAACTATCCAAACACTTGAGGACATGTTGAGAACATGTATTTTGGATTTTGATGGAAGTTGGGGTCAATACATGACTTTAGTCGAATTTGCATACAATAATAGCTATCATTCTTCTATACAAATGGCACCGTATGAAGCTCTCTATGGAAGGAAATGTCGATCACCGATATTCTGGGATGAAGTAGGGAAAAGAAGGGTTTTAGATCCAACTACCATACCATGGATCGAGGATGCGTTCGAGAAGGTGAAAGTGATACGTCAGAGGCTTCAGACAGCTCAAAGTCGACAAAAGAGTTATGCTGATAATCGACGAAAGGACTTGGAGTTTGAAGTTGGAGACAAGGTATTCCTGAAGGTTACACCACTGCGAAGTCTTACGGCGGGAAAAGGAAAGAAACTTCAACCGAGATACGTAGGACCTTTCAAGATCCTTCAACGAGTAGGTAAAGTGGCATACCGGTTGGAGTTACCAGCAAATCTATCCAGAATTCACGATGTGTTTCACATTTTTATGTTGAAGAAGTATTATCCAGATCCTACTCACATACTGAAGCCAGAGGAGATTGACATTGATGAATCTTTAACTTACGAGGAAAGGCCCGTGCAGATCTTAGATCGAAAGGTGAAGGAATTGAGAACTAAACAAATCCCCTTGGTAAAGGTCTTGTGGAGAAATCATGAGGTAGAGGAAGCGACCTGGGAAGTGGAGGAAGATATTCGTACAAAGTATCCTGAGTTATTCAATAATCAAGGTGAGAATTTCGAGGACGAAATTCTTTAAGGGGAAGAGAGTGTGAGAACCCTCATTTTAAAACACATTTTTTCCAAATTACTTGCTTTACCCTAGAATTTAAATCACTTATTGTATGCCCTCACATTAAATTCCTTATGTGTTATAACAATTTCTATACATTACATTTTATTTCCTCTTACTTCAATTAAAACAATTTTCTTGAGATAGTTATATTTTTTTACCACTTATATGTTACCAAGTGTTCTTTTATTAGAGGTTGGAACTTTACATGTAGGATTAGAGGTATTAAATATGTATTAGTACATTTGGAAAGGATAGTATATCATTAGTCAAAGATTAAGAAAGGATTGGACAAGGATGGAGCCAAATGGCAAAACCCTAGTCATGGATCTTGTTTGACCAAGGGATTAGAAAGAATTTAAACCAAATTTGGCCCTTTTATTTCCTCTTGTTGGCTGACTTTCTTTAAGCTTAGAGAGGAAGGAGAGGACTTCATTTTTCTTACTTTCTAACCTTAGTAAATCAAGAGCAAAAATCAAAAGAGAAAGATCTTGAGTGGGTTGAGAAACTTCCTTTCATTCCTAATGGTTGATCCAAGCTTGAAGCTTCCATCTTGGTGGATTGTTTGGTGACCTAATCAACTTGTAAGAGAGGTAAATGACCTTTAAATTTGGGGGTTATGATGTTATATCATCTGCTTTAAGTTTTCATGGTGAAATACAAGTTGTTTTGGTTGAGATTTGGGATTAATTCCTTGAATTAAACAAGTAGTAGTTAAGCTTGTTAGTATGCCTACCAAATATTTGATGAAATGCCTAACCTTTGTTCATGGTTGTTTATGATGTATTTACATGTTTTAAACCTCTTTTGAGTTAGATTTAACACTTGATATGTGGTTTAAGTGAAAATCATTTGAGAATGAAGGTTGGATGAATAGAGAAAATTGTGGATTGTTTTCATCCTCTTGGCTAATCGGCAGGGGAAGAAGGGGTTTCATCTTGATTTTCGTGGTTTATTTACACCTTAATCATGCCTAAGAAACTTCGCTAGAGAATGGTTAAGCTCATGTGTGAATTGGAATGAAATTTGAGTAAGGAAGGTAGTGGTTTTGGTCTATATAGTGGACTGGTTTGATTTTCTTGAATGCTAGGCTACTATGGTTATTTATTTCATGTTGATGTGTTATATTTTGAACTCCAATGGTCCTAGGTGATGTGACCCCCTGTATATGAACATTTGAGGGCAGATTTGGGTGAATTTGGACTAAAACAAATAAAGATAGCACCAAGAACCAATGTAGTTTTGCTTGTGGTTAGGGCTGATCCAAGGTTGGAAAAATAGCCAACTTGTCCGAGCTACTGGTACTGCTACGAGATGACCTAAAGTGTGTAATTGGTACTGTTGGAAAGCCCTTCGATTCTAGTTTCTAATGCCTCTGACAGAACCTAATTCCGACCTTCCTACAGTGAGATAAAGCCGTTTTACCGAGACTGCGCGGGCGCGACTGTTTTACGCACGAAGAACTATTTAACCTAGAATGAAACTTTTCTTTTGCCCAACTTTCATGCACTTATTGAACTTGTTTTCTCATGAACTTTTACTGCATTTTGGGCCAAATTTGCATGATGAATTGTGTGGCTTTAACCACTCATTTGGTCTTTTAATGAGCCTACGATTGAGTGAGAAATGAACCTAATTGTTAACGGTTTTCACTCGTTGCCCTAGGAGTGGGAAACGAAGGTGGTCGTAACCGAGACACTTGACGTTTAACTACTGCTCGGCTTGACAGGTGAGTGTTCCACTACCTGCAACCACTTGTTATGTGATATACTTGGATACTTGAAATGCCTGATTTGTTACTGTTAAAACCAATCACTGTTTTGATAAAATGGGGGTGAGTGTGTACTTTATCGCACTCGATCTCCCTTGTTTTCACTGGAGCTCTATTTACTGTTATTATGAGATGTGATATCTCCATGAATACCTGTAATTGAGTTGTTTGGGCGATATCCCATCAACTACTGCTACTATTTGGGTACCCAACCTTAGGTGAGTCGGTTCTATCGAGCCAGCAAGGGTTTGGTCGAGAAGACCGATAAACCTTAGGGATTGATTACTGAACACTGAAAACCGGTATACTCGAGTATTACCTAACTACTGTTTATGGAGTGCGGGCTCGGTAGGGGGTTGATTGGTGGATGGAGACTGAAGAAAGTGGTGTTCTACGGACCATATATTCTTTAAATACAAACGTTGACGGAGAGTCAACGGACCCTGTATGATCAAGCTCAAGGGGTTTTGGCTTTTGTAAGCCACCCGTATCCTTGAATTGAACTGTGATTAAATTGGTCATTGTACTATGAGGTATTTATTTGGTTATTTTTATGCCTTTATTCGGTTATGTGTTTACTTGTTTACTTGGAGTCTCACTGCCCTAGGGAGAGGTGGGGCTGTCACATTTCGAGGCAAAAGAGTGGCTCTCAATCGGGATACAATCGCCAAATTCGTTAAACTCAAGGACGATGGAGAAGACGTGAAATTGACCAACGAATTCAAGGCACGTGATCCATGGCAAGTAGGAGAAGCTGTGTCACGTCTTAAGGGTCAATACCGTGAGCGATAAAGTTCTAAGAAACTCATAGTGTACGCGGATTCCTTTGAGCCTCGGTACCATCTTATTTTCTATCTTTTTGCTTTCAATGTGGTACCGAAAAGAAATGAAAAACGAAAGCTCCGCAATAGTGACCTCTACTTCATGGATAAGATGATGAACGGAGTAGGTTGGCAGCTGACTGGAATACCTCTGCCCAGTATCATCATCAGCTACATGCGGACCACTGTTCGAATGAGGGCCGGCGAAACCTGCTTTGGGTTCCCTCGCCTTCTCTCCCTTCTTTTTGAGAAGCTCAAGGTTCCTCTTGGAACCGAGCGAGCCATTGTCACTAGATCCGCCGAGGAGGTCAATGCCTCGATACTCAAATCTTTGAGTATCCCTAAGGATTTTGGAGCTGCTCTGATTCGAGACACTGGAGAAGCATCGACTTCCGCTCAGCCTCCACCTCACGCTGAACCATAAGCGAAAGCTCAAGAGACGGAGGCACAACAGACTCTTCCTCCTCCCGTTCCACGACCACCACCACCGCCGCGATCCAAGTGGCAAGAGCTCCTCAATGTCATTTGCTGTATGGAGACACGAGTCATCGAGCGCATTGACCAGACGGAGCGGATGATGACAGAGCGACTCGACAGACATGATCGCCGTCTTCGGGCGATTGAGGATCATTTCAGCATCCGTCGGTCACCTACCCCGACGCCTCAGCATGAGGAGGGGCATATTGGTACTTCACATGGTTCTCATGGAGTTGAGTAGGCCGTAGACTCTCGTTCCGAGCAGCCATGAAGATCTTTAACTGATTACATCTTTTGTTCCTTTATTTTTCTCTTATTATGTTCGGTTTTAACATTGTAGTTTTCTTTTGGAATACCTTGTGCTACTTATGGTTTTTCGTACCCTTTTGTTTCATTTTGGACAGAATTTCAATGTTCGGGAGGATTAATGGCTTCAATTTGCATCACCACTTCTATTGAGGGGAGTACTAGTTTCTTTTACCTTCCTCTATAATGAAGACATTGTAAATTTTAAGTGTGGGGGAGGGATTACTTTATCATATGGGGTAATTGTATTTTGGAATGCATGATTTTAGTTGTCTATGACTTAAAAATGTTGGAATTATATTTGGAAATATTGTCATGCGATTAATTTTCTTGAAATTGAGGTTGTTGGCAGGGAGTTTTGTCAAAATTTTTCTAAAATATTTTCCAATATTTCAAATTAATGGCCAAAATGTTCAATTTTAAGTACCTAATTTTTTCACTGGATAAAATGTTATATGTATATTGGGAAGGTTTAGTCCTCATTTTGCTTGGAATGAATTATTATGCAATTAGGATTTTTACATTTTAGAAAGTATATTCGGCTAAATAAGAAAAATTATGCTTAGAATTTTGCATGTTTAATGATATTTCTCATTTTTACTTAATTTTATAAATAAGTGATTGATATAGTCAAAACAGGGCCAGATTCATCCTTTAATTATGCTTAGAGGGAAAAGAAAAAGTGTAAAAAAAAGAGAAAAAAAAATATATATTGATATTATTTTTCTACTCCAATGATTCACATACTGGGTAACCGGGGGTTGGCATTTACAAATGTCGACATTCGCATAAAAAAGTATTGGAATTAAGAGTATGCTTAGCAATTTGAATAAGTGAAATATTGAGTAACTGGAAATTTTCACCTAAAAGTGTCGATTTTCGCGTAAAAAGGCGCTTTCACTATTTAAATAAAATGAAGTATGAATAAATCCCTCTCAATTATTAAGTTTTGATGGTCATGGGATGAGGAAGGCTATAAAATTGACTATGTGATTTACTTATTTATGGAATTAGGATAGAATGAGAAATTGAGTTGAATTTATTGAAATTAAGGCATAATTATTTTTTTTAATTGAATATTATGAGTATTTAGTGTAATTTGATAAATGGCACAATGATTGGTTTCTAGGTTTTGAGGAATGAAATTTGACAAAAATATATATATTGTTTTATCTCTTGGATCATTGTGATAAGTTATGTGTGAAATTGCTTGAGGACAAACAATGATTCAAGTGTGGGGGAATTTGATAAGTGAATATTTAACGTACATTTTGTACAAGTTTGGCATGAACTTTTGGTATGTTTTGAGAAGATTAAAGCCATATTTGAATTTTTTTGGTGATAATTGCTTAAATATTGTTTAAGTGTTCAAAACTTGATAAATGAGTGGATTAATACGTTAATTTGGTGAAATTGTGAAGGGTATTGATGTATGAAATTCATACACGAGTTGAAAGAAATGTAAGGATCGTCCAGAGGATAAAGTACATAAGAAATTAGGAGCAAAAATGAAGAGAAAGGAAAAGAAGAGAAAAACTGGAAAATCACCAACACGGATCCGAGCTCGGATCCATGTGAGTAAAGGGCAATCCGAGCCCTCGTTTGTACTTCTGGAGCAGTGTATCCGAGGACAAATGATCCGAGTTCAGATCCATCAGAAAAAGGCCTCGGATCGATCTTCACCCCTCGGATCCGAGGCTCGGATCTGCTTCTCTCTTCTGCAAGTGACACGGCCATTTTTTCTCACTTTTCATATAACTTTCCAGCTATCTTGAGTGAGTGAAATCAGTGGCACATGCTTCTGCAACAAAAGGGAAGACAAAATGAGTTATTGACAAGTCAAAACAATATATCTTTTGACTTCCTTTACAAAATCTAAGTGGTTGAAATGATGAAGGAAAAAAATGCCTTTCTACCACCTTTTATGCAAAGACACAATGAAGAAGCAAGAGGACCTTACGTAGCTAGTTTTTCCTTCTGGTAACTAGTTTCTCTCTAGCTAGGAGTTCTTGGAGAAGAATTTTTGGAGTCTTCACTTGTAATCATCTTGTACAAGAACATAGCAGAAATTGGAGGGCTTCACCATCAATTGGCTAAGCTTTCTTTTATCTTTCTTGTACTTGTACTTTATGATGTTTTACATTAATAAACTTGTGAGTTTGATTTTTATATCATTCATGAGTAGCTATGTGAGGATCTCAAAATTGCATTAATTTCTGAAAATTAAAATCAAAATATTATTTAAATGTTGAAATTATTAAATAATATGTATTTATATTTAATAATGTGTATTTATATTATTAATGATGTTTTCACTTATATAAATGTTATATTTTAATTTACATGAATTTTTAAAAATTTATTTGACGGTTCGCGCTCGGCTAAGCATTAGGGTGAATTTTTACGCACTGACGCGCAATGTAGCCCTAAGTTGAAATGTAGGGTATGTAGAGGTTATAAAAATGTACAACTAAGCTGAGGAAATGTTAAATGGGGAATTCCTACCAGTAGATAAAATTCTCGCGCGTAAACGCGATTCAATTCAAAATTTCCCCACCCTTATTGGCAGGCCCAAAAGTCAACAAACCTATACCTTTAGGTTACCTTCATTTTCAACCCATCTTATCCCAGCTTTCACGTCCATATCTTCCCTCCAAATTCTGATCTTCGGGTGCAAGAAAGAAACAGGAGCCGCTGCTCTTCCACAGCTTCCACCGATCCTCCATCTTCACCAACCTTCAACTCCTACCTTCACCTTCCTTTTCCAGCATCAACCTTTACTCGTTACTGCTGCCTCGATCGATCAAGAGGAAGGAGAAGATCGTTGTTGCTGCTGCTACTCTCGCTGCTCCTGCCGCTGCTACTACTGCTGGGTTGTTCGGACCAGGGTGAAGGAGAAAAACCAGCTTCCTTTTTCTTCCTTGCACCAACCACAGAACCACCCCAAGATCACCAAAAACCCCAGAACCCCAGCCCTCTTCATCTTCGGTCGCTGCTGTGCTGCT